>NC_069707.1:28082803-28385833 GCF_023699985.2 Odocoileus virginianus | reverse complement strand
AACCTTTCTTAGCTATAGAGTGATTTCCTTGGTCAGAAGCTATGTTGTGTAGAATATCATGGTAAGGAATAAGGCATCCTATAAGTCCACAGAGAGTGATTTTGGCAGAAGCACTGTAGACAGGAAAGGCAAATGCATATTCATACTAAGCTTCTATTCTGGTGAGAATAAAGTATCCACCTTCTAGGATGGAAATAATATAATCTTCTTACTACCCTGTAGCTGGACTGATCTTCCCAGAAACGGTGTCATATTGAGACTCAGTGTTAATCTCTGATCGCTGATTGGGCACTCAGCAGTGACTGTTGTCAAATCCGATTTGATGCAGATAGTGTACATTGCTTAGCCTATGCAAAACCTCTTTCTCCGCTCCCCACAGCCACTTTGTTTATAAGCCCACTGGACAAAGACAAGGGTAGCTGAAAAATAGCTTCCTTTATGCCCACAGAGTGGATCATCGTGTCCCCTTCTGAGTCCTTGGAATGCGCATTCTACTTGCCTTCCCTGCTGTAGAAGGTGTCCCAATGACATAGCCTTTAGAAAGTAATGTGTCATTGAGCCCATCTGAACTGTTTACGTTTCTGAACCTGGTTAAGGCCTCTATGCAAACTTTTTAGGTTATGGCAGGTGAATGTGGAGAAAAATGTCTTAAGTAAGTTCCTTACTTATTAAAACCAACCTGAAGTGGTCTGCTTTTCTTTCTTTGGTCTCTCTTCACTCTGTGTCGGGGGCCAGTTTACAAATCAACTACTTTCTGGAGAGCATTGGTGTAGGTAGGACTGAACTTTCTCATGACAATCTGCGCCTATATCTATCTGCCTACTTCTTCTCAGATCTCACTATCATCAATTTTCTAATCACCTTCCCTTTCACTGATGATCATCCAACTAAGCCATTAGCCACAGCCCATGTATCAATATATATCTGGCCATCTCTTTCACACAAAACTTTCCCCAAATATTGGGAAATAGACAAGAATGTGTTTTTTGTTCAGCATATTCAACATCCTACTAAAAGTTTCAGTCTAGAAGATGAACAAAAAAGAAAAAGTAGAAAAGAAGTATTTTGACTTCTAATAAATATTAGAAAAGAAGAAGTGTCTTTATTTACAGGTAACATGATCATGTGTGTAGAAAACTCTCAATAATCTAAAAAAATTACCATTGATGCTCACAAGTGATCAAGCAATGTTGCAGATACAAGATCAATATAAAAATATCACTTTTATTTCTATATACCAGTGAAAAACAAATGGGAAATAAAATTAAAATATACTATTTATAATAGTAGCAAATAATGTAAAATAGTTAAGAATAATACATTCAAGATCTGTTATATTGGAACTAAAGCACATTGCTGGGAAAAATTAAAGACCTAAATAAATAGAAATATAGAACATGTTCATGAATAGAAAGGCTTGATTTTTTTTAAGATGTGAATTCTGTCTAAATTTATCTATAAATTCAAAGCATTCCCAAACTAAATCTCAGCAGGGTTTTTTTTAATATAAGTTGACAATATGATTCTAAAATGTATGTGGAAATAAAAACTACTCAGAATACTCAAAAAATCTTGAAATAAAATAATGCTTTGAAGTATTTATACTATTTGGTTTCAAAACTCACTGTAATCAAGATGGTGTGATATTGCATAGACACTTATAGTAGATTCAAGTAAATATTGATCCAGAAACATGTCCATATTTACATAGTCACTTGATTAGTATTTTCAACCAAAGTACCAACATTATTTAATAGGGTAAAGAAATTTTTTTTTAACAAATGGTCCTACAAAAGATAACAACTTCTATGAAAGCAAAAATGCACCTCTAATTATACCCCACATCATCCATTAAAATTAATTCAAGATATATTGTAGTCCTAAATGTAAAGGATAAAATTCTAAAACTTCTAGAATAAAGCAGAGGATTATTTTTGCAAACTTTGAAGAGACTAAAATTTCTTAGAGCACAAAATGCTTTACTCATAAGAGGAAATTTCAATAAAGTGGGCTTGGTGGTGGAGGTGGTTTAGTCACAAAGTTGTGTCTGACTCTTGCGACCCCAGGGACTGTAGCCTGCCAGGGATTCTCCAAGCAAGAATACTGGAGTGGGTTGCCATTTCCTTCTCCAGGGGATTTTCCCAACCCAGGAATCAAACCTGGGTCTCCTGCATTGCCGGCAGATTCTTTACCGACTGAGCTACAAGGGAAGCCATAAAGTGGACTTAATCAAAATTTAAAATTTCTTATCCACGCTAACATTAAGAAAATAAGTATAAAAGCCACAGGTTGGGAAAAACATTTGCATCACAATGGACTTTGATTTAAAACCTAAAAACATTCCTCCAACTCAAAAATAATAAGACAAACAATTCAATAAAAATAAGTAAATGACTTGAATGGATACTTTGTAAAGAAAGATATACAAAAAATTTATAGACACATTAAAAGTGATCAGTCCTATTAATCATCAGTGAAGAGTAAATTAAAATGACAATGAGATAGGACTAAATCCGCTAAAATGGCGAAATTAAAAGGAATGACAACACCAAATGTTGGAGAAGATATGAAGCAACTAAAATTGTCATACATTGCCAAAAAGGACTTGTATATTGGTATATAACCACTTTGCAAATCTGTCTAGCAGTTTCTTATATACCCTTCCCTATGACCAGCAATCCTACACTTAGGCATTTATCCAAGAGAAATATTTTTCTCATGCACATAAAATGACTCCTATGAAAATGTTCCAAGCAAATTTATTCATAAATAAATAAAAATTAGAAACAACTCAAATATCCAAGTACAGGAGAATGATAAAGGAACTATTGGTATAATCATATGATATATTGACGCAACTCATCAGTAATAAGAACTAACTCCTGATATTAGCAACACCATAGATAAACTTCAAAATATTATGCTGGGTGAAAGAAACCAGAAGCAAAAGACTATATACTGTGTGATTCTGCTAATTTATGATTGAAGATACGAGAATGGTGGTACCTATGGGTGAAGGGCATAAAACGCTTGAGAGAACATTTGAGGATGTTCATTTAGGATGATGTGTGTTGTGATTGTTAGCTGCTCAGTCATGTTCTACTGTTTTTGAACCCATGGACTGTAGCTGGCCAGGTCCCTGTGTCCTTGGAATTCTGCAGGCAAGAATACTACAGTGGGGTTCCATTCCCTTCTCCAGGGGATCTTACCAGCCCAGGGATTGAATCCAGGTCTCCCTCATTGCAGGCAGATTCTTTACCATCTGAGCCATGGGGGAAGCCCTGGTAGGATTATAGATAGGCTCCATAGGAATTTGAGTTTCATGGGTATATATAGTTGTAAAAGCTTACTGCACAGAATAGGCATTTCATTTCATGTTTATCATTTTACTGTATGTGATTATATTTCTGTGAGGTTCATCATATAGTTAGTGCTCAAACATTTGCTTGAAACTAAATTATTTTTTATTAATCTCCCATACACAGTTGTTTTTTTTTTTTTTAAGTCATGAACTATCTTCAGCAGCTGTTTCCTGCCTTTCTAAGTCAAAATTTCCTGTCCAGGCCCTGCTAAACAGTTACTATTCTCATGCCGTTGAGTGTTTGTTTCAGGACTTCTTATAGTTATTGCTGAATTTTTGTGATTGGCTAAGTATTCCAGAAGAAGGGAAGTTACTGAGATCAGAAAAGTCAAAATGGTCCAGAGAATGCATCTGCACAGTAACTGTCGAAGTTCACCTGCGCAGCTGACTGTCTCCTACCAGGCTGAAATTCTAACAGTGAAAATATACATTATTTGCAAAAACCTAAGCAAACTTGGGGGTGGATTATCTAGCATGAATTTGCATGAGTAAGGCAGCTTTATGCGTACTAGGTCTTCAGAGTGACTCAGTGGTAAAGAATCTGCCTGCAATGCAGGGGATGCAGGAGATGTGGGTTCGATCCCTGGGTTGGGAAGGTCCCCATGGCAACCCACTCCAGTATTCTTGTCTGGGAAAATCCCATGGATAGGTAGCCCTGGCAGGCTACAGTCCATGGGATCACAAAGGTTCAGAAATGACTGAAGCTGCCTAGCACGCATGCACCTAGGCATGCTAAGATTTCTGTTGCTGTGGTTGTATGTTTGACGCCAAGAGGCAGACTCCAAACCCATCTTCACATGCTGCTTCCCTAGGCTACAGTTTCAATGACCACCAGTTTATGAGAGGCTGTTAACGCTGTCAAACCTTATTATCACTAATATTGCCCACAGTTGCCCATAGCATCTACTGCATGATTTTCCTTTTCTTACCCAATTAATGAATGAAATCAATTCCTAGGACAGTAAATAAAAACTGCAATGCTTCCATGAAAGATAATGAGACAAATAAAAGCCAACAGAAAACCGTTTTGTTTTTTGTGTTTTTTTAGTTTCGAGAATTCTGTTTTTAAATTGGGAGATGGTTTCTTTAGAATGCTGTGTTAGTTTCTGCTGTACTACCACACTACAGCGTGACGTACGCGCGACACGTGGGGCACTGCGGCGTGACGTACGCGCGGCATGTGGGGCACTGCGGCGTGACGTACGCGCGGCACGTGGGGCACTGCGGCGTGACGTACGCGCCGCACGTGGGGCACTGCGGCGAGACATACGCACTGCACGTGGGGCACTACAGGACTACAACGTAGTGAATCAGCTATATGTTTACACATGGGCTTCCCTGGTGGCTCAGATGGTAAAGAGTCTTGTCTGCAGTGCAGAAGACTTGGGTTGGGAAAATCCCCTGGAGAAGGGAATGGCAACCCACTCTAGTATTTTTGCCTGGAGAATCCCATGGACAGAGAAGCCCGGTGGGCCCCAGTGCATGGGCTCCCGAAGAGTCTGACATGACTGAACAACTAACAAACACACGCATGCCCTCCCTCTTGGATGTCCCTCTCACTTCCCATCCCACCCATCTAGGTCATGACAGAGCATCAGGCTGAGCTCCCTGACCGATACAGCGGCTTCCCACCAGCTATCTATTTTATGCATGATCGCGTACATATGTTAATCTCAATCTACCAATTCATCCCATCCCTCTTAGCCTACCCTGTGTCCACTCGTCTGTCCTCTATGTCTGTGTCTCTATTCCTGCCCTGCAAATAGGTTTATCTCTACCATTTTCCTATATTCCATGTGAACAAAACAAAAATCAAATTTAAGAAACCAAAAGAGAAGTAGGATGAGGAGGAAAACATAACGTATGCATTGCATTATGAAGCATATAATGTCCCTTCAATCTCTTTTCTTACAATATGTCTTTGAATAGTTGCATTGAATTTTTCTTTAAAACTAAATAACTGTTATCCACACTAAGAAATAATTTAAACTTTTAGGATACACTTTCATGATTTGACTGCTTTCATTCAGAAAATTCTCTCAATAATACATCTTTCACAAAGAATTAAGTTCGTTAATAATCTAGTGAGTAAGAAAATATTTAAATCATGACTCTATGTTCTCTCATAAGCTTTACAATATGCCCTGATTTTTTGTGCTACAGTTTTGAGTTTTCAAAAACTCCTGATTCATTCACTTAAATTATTTTGAAATATTTGTAAACCCTGAAGCTACATCATACAGTAATATGAAAAACAGTCTTACAGATTGCTTCCTGACCAAACAGTATGAACTAGGTATTTGCTATTTTTAAAAATAGATTGAATTTACTAGGTGGTAGATTTCCATTAGGAAATAGAATGAATCATTTTCCGAAGGGCCTTAGGTTTTTTGTTGTTTTTTTTTTCACTTTTTGACAGACAGATGACCTTGAAGTATGGTCTTCTTTCTGTTGTGTCTGTCATTTTGACAACCTCATCTGTTTGTACTGCATTCATCCATAGGTCTACTAAGTTATACATGCTCCTGTGACAAACAGTTATTAAGAGCGTACTGTTGCAAGTACAGGCGAAACAACTGTGAACAAGACGGATGTAGCCCCCCCCCCCCCCAGCTTCCCAGGTGGCTCAGTGGTAAAGAATCTATCTGTCAATGCAGAACTTGTAGGTTCAGTCCCTGGGTCAGGAAGATCCCCTGGAGAAGGAAATGGCAGCCCACTCCAGTATTCTTGCCTGGAGAATCCCATGGACAGAGGAGTCTGACAGGCCATAGTCTTTGGGGTTGCCAAGAGTCAAACAGGACTGAGCTCACTGACTGACAGGGAGCCCCACCCCAGTGGAGCTTAGAGTCTCTCTTCTTTAGGTATTATGCAAATGACTGTTTAATTTAAAAGATCGCAAATGTCATGAAGTAAAAGTAAAGATATGCTTGAGAGTGTATTATTATGAGAATACAGATTAACTTGGTTGGAGGTGGAAATGGCACTTTATGAAGGATTCTTTTAATACCAGAAATTAGTTTAAATTTGGCAGGTATAGTGTTTCCAAGTATAGTTACTTTGTGACAGCATTGTCACTTTTTGGTCACATTGGTTCCAGTCCATCTGCTGTTTGTCGCTCCACTAATTAAGTACAAAATTAATCCTTATTTTCTGACTCAAAAAAGTCCAAAGATAAAGCAGCAACTGCAAAGTGAAAGTATGAGTCGCTCAGTGGTGTCTGACTTCTTGTGACACGTGGACTGTAGCCCACCAGGCTCCTCTGTCCATGGAATTTCCCAGGCAAAAATACTGGAATGTGTAGTCGTTCCCTTCTCCAGGGGATCTTCCTGACCTAGGGCTCGAACCCAGGTCTCCTGCATTGCAGGCAGATTCTTTACCATCTGAGCCACCAGGGAAGCCCAGAGTACACAATTATTAAATGTTAATTAATTCTTGAAAGATAGTATCTTGTGACTTTATGAAAATCGCATTTCTTCATTCTTTAGGGGGAAACACTGGGGAAAAATAGGTGCTAAAATTTGATATAGTTCTGAGTTTTGTAACAATCAAATAATTTATATATTTGCTTATAAAAAAACGTTACTCTCACCAGCCCAGGTTGGATGCATGAGACAAGTGCTCGGGGCTGGTGCACTGGGAAGACCCAGAGGGATGGGGTGGGGAAGGAGGTGGGAAGGGGGATCGGGATGGCAAATACATGTAAATCCATGGCTGATTCATGTCAATGTATGGCAAAAACCACTACAATATTGTAAAGTAATTAGCGTCCAACCAATAAAAATAAATGGGAAAAAAAAATGTTTAAATTGGGAAAAAAAAAAATGTTACTCTTGCAAGTTTTGTTTGATGCCTTTTAGGGGCAAAATCATAATGCAAGTGCAGTTGTTCCTTAATTTGCTTAATTTTATTGATCTAATCATATAACTATATTGCTTATCTATGGAACTATATAGTTAACATTGCATAGCTATAAATAATTTGATGAATAAATTTCTGAAAGTAAGCTTCTATTTTATAGACAGTATAGAACTCGTGAATGTTTTTTTTCTTTACTTTCATTACTTAGCAATTACTATAGATTTGTATCTGATAATGCACAGTCTCACTATACCTTATCTGGAAGTTAAAAACTGTGACAAAACTTGAGTGTCATTGCTGAGATGCTCCTAGATGAATTTTAAGTTCGTTTTAATTCAACCATCGTGTTCATTTTATAGTGGCATTTCACAGATAAAAACATGAAGCAAAAAGTAATCACAGTTTTGAAAACCCCAATTTAGAAATTTATTTTGGAAATCTTAAAGTTGCATTATCTTTATTTTGTGCATTGCCCACTTTAAGAATAACTAGCTAAACATTTTTTAAGAAAACAGGTTAGTCATTTATTGGTTTTCTTGGACTGCAGTAATCAAATATTACAGTCTAAGTGTTTTAAGCAAAATTTATTTTTTACTAGTTCCGGAAAGTGGAAGTCCAAGATCAAGATTTCCGCAGGATTGATATCTGGTAAGAACTCTCCCCTTGGGTTGCCAGAGAGCTGCCTTCTCACGGGTGGTCTCATGACCTTCCTTTGCTACATGTGTATGGGGAGAGAGAGAGAGTGAACTCTCTGGTATCTCTTCTTTTAAAGATGCTAGTCCTATTGGATCAAGGCCCCAGACTTATAACCTCATTTAACTTTATTTATTCCTTATGAGTCTCCATTTCCAAATATATCCAAACTGAAGCGTTAAGCCTTCAATATATTAATTGAGGTGGGGAAACACTAGCATTCAGTCAATAACGGTCATGAAAATGTCCATTTGGTTTAACTCCAAAATCAATAATGTATTGCTTTACTTAACAAGAATGAACCAACCTCTGATTCACAAAGCTCAGGCTTTCATCAGGCCATTGGAATAAACAGAAATAATTTCATGTTCAAGAGATTATTTAAAAATGATACAAACTCAATTTCAGAGTTGAATATTGATAAGCCCACCTTGTTAACAGGACTCATAGAAAGATATTTTAGTATCTTTGGTGCGATGTTCAGTGCATCAGGGATTGTTTTTAATGCAGGTATAATGAATGATGTGCTAACAATGAGTCCTATTATTTTATTTACATCACTCATTCTATTGCTGTTGTTCAGTCGTTCAGTCATGTTTGACTCTTTGTGACCCCATGGACTGCAGCACGCCAGGGTTCCCTGTCCTTCATCATCTCCCAGAGTTTGCTCAAACTCATGTCCATTGAGTCAGTGATGCCATCCAACCATCTTGCCCTCTGTTGTCCCTTCTCCTCCTGCCTTTAATCTTTCCCAGCATCTGGGTCTTTTCTAATGAGTTGGTTCTTTGTATCAGGTGGCCAAAATATTGGAGCTTCAGCATCAGTCCTTCCAATGAATAGTCAGGGTTGATTTCCTCTAGGATTGACTGTTTGATCTCCTTGCAGTCCAAGAGACTCTCAAAAGTTTTCTCCAACACCACAGTTCAAAAGCATCAATTCTTTAGTGCTCAGCCTTCTTTATGGTCTAACTCTCACATCCATACATGACTATTGGAAAAAAACATAGCTTTGACTAGACAGATCTTTATTGGCAAAGTAATATCTCTGCTTCTTAATATGCTGTATAGGTTGGTCATAGCTCTTCTTCCAAGGAGAAAGCATTTTAATTTCATGGCTGCATTCACCATCTGCAGTGATTTTGGAGCCCAAGAAAATAAAGTCAGCCACTGTTTCCACTGTCTCCCCATCTATTTGCTGTGAAGTGATGGGTCTGGATGCCATGATCTTAGTTTTCTGAATGTTGAGTTTTAAGTCAACTTTTTCACTATCCTTTTTCACTTTCGTCAAGAGGCTCTTTATTTCCTCTTCGCTTTCTGCCATAAGGGTGGTGTTATCTACATATCTGAGGTTATTGATATTTCTCCTAGCAATCGTGATTCCGACTTGTGCTTCTTCCAGTCCAGCATTTCACATGATGTACTCTGCATATAAGTTAAATAAGCAGGGTGAAAAAATACAGCCTTGACATACTCCTTTCCCAATTTGGAACCAGTCTGTTGTTCCATGTCCAGTTCTAACTGTTGCTTCTTGACCTGCATACAGGTTTCTCAGGAAGCAGGTCAGGTGGTCTGGTATTCCCATCTCTTTCAGAATTTTCCACAGTTTGTTGTGATCCACACAGTCAAAGGCTTTAGTGTGGTCAATGAAGCAGAAGTAGATGTTTTTCTGGAACTTTCTTGCTTTTCTATGATCCAACAAATATTGGCAATTTTATCTCTGGTTCCTCTGCCTTTTCTAAATCCAGCTTGAACATCTGGAAGTTCTTGGCTCATGTGTTATTGAAGCCTAACTTGGAGAATTTTGAGCATTACGTTGCTAGCATGGGAAATGAGTGCAATTGTGCAGTCGTTTGAGCATTCTTTGGCATTGCCTTTCTTTGGGATTGGAATGAAAACTGACTTTTTCCAGTCCTGTAGCTACTGCTGAGTTTTCCAAATTTGCTGGCATATTGAGTGCAGCACTTTAATAGCATCATCTTTTAGAATTTGAAATAGCTCAGCTGGAATTCCATCACCTCCACTAGCTTTGTTGTAGTGATGCTTCTTCCTAAGGCCCACTTGACTTCGCACCCTAGGATGTCTGTATCTAGGTGAGTGATCACACATTATGGTTAAGATCACACATTAAGATCTGTTTTCTATAGTTCTTATGTGTATTCTTGCCACCTCTTCTTAGTATCTTCTGGATACAGCTGGATTGCTGCCTGGTTTTTAATGCAAGAGTTCTAATGTTTTTCAACTGAGAGACCAGTTGTCCTTAAGTTTTACAGAGAAAGACCCTTCAGCTCTGATGGAACCCTCACCCATTTATCTATGTTTGCATTCTCTGTAGGCTTCCCAGGTGGCACGAGTGGTAAAGAACCTGCCTGCCAATTCAGGAGATGTAAAAGATGTGAGCTTGATCCCTGGGTTGGGAAGATTCCCTGGAGAAAGGCATGGCAACACACTCCAGTATTCTTCCCTGAGACTCCCGTGGACAGAGGAGCCTGGCGGATTACAGTCCATAGTGCCGCAGAGTCGAATACGACTGAAGCAACTTGGCACACAACCACATGTGCTCCCCAGGTGGTTCTAGTGGTAAAGGACCCGTCTGCCAGTGCAGGAGATGTAACAGATATGGGTTCGATCTCTGGGGTTGGGAAGGTCCCTTTGAGGAGGGCATGGCAACCCACTCCAATATTCTTGCCTGGAGAATCCCATGGACAGAGGAGCCTGGCAGGCTAAGGACCATGGGGTCACAAAGAGCTGGACACGACTAAAGTGTCTTAGCACACACGCATGCACATTCTCTGTGGAGCTCTGTTCTGTAACTGTATGCTTCACACACAGTCATATAACTCCTCTAGGAAAGGGGGCATGAGAAAAGATAAAAGGAAGCCAAGGAGAAAGCCACCGGACAAGTGGATCATCAGTCAGGGCCCTGCTCACTGGGATTTCACAGTGCGTGTTAGCACAGCACCAGATTAGCTAAGTGGATAATTTAGGTATCAAAGGGACATAATTCAAGAGGATGAAGTGGTTAAAGTCAAATTTTAAAAATGAGACATCTGTTTGCTATTATTTTCTAATATATTAGAAAATATTCAAAGGTAAAAAATTTTATTTATTTATTTTTTTGCTGATACCCATTATGAGGTGCTTCCATGACCTGAATTGCTAGTCTGATAAAACTTTAGTGACAGAGACAGTGTCAGCATTTTTAGTTTGTTTATTAAACAGTGTTTATTAAACTGGAGAAAGAGAGCTGCAGAGCAGTCACTAGCGATTTGATCCAGCATTCAAATATCAGTTCTTAAAGTAAGAAATAAAGTTCTAAACTGTAATTATTAACCATAAGTATACATTGTAAGAATGTCACTACATAATGAAAAAGTGCCTCATCTTTCCTGCAAAAAAGTCATGAAAACAAATAGACCGAATAAAGCACAGTCTTAAAAAATATTCACTAGTATGCTAGCATGTCATTTAATGTAATTTATGTTAAATTTTAGAGTGGTTAGCCTGAATGTAGGAATGTTAAAATGTTTGTAAGAAACTCAATAGGAAAGATGAAACTCATGAAGCCATACAAATATATTGCAGCCTCCTTCACCATGCCTGTCCCATAATGGTTTCCTTGTAAAGATTTGTTGACACATTGCTTGGCTTGAAGATGTAATAGTATAGCATAAAATTTTTATAAGGTGCTTTCTAAATACCTTTCATTTATCTTCCAAATGTAACTTTTGCTATATCCTGGGACTGATTTTGCCCTTTATTGTGTTATGACTAATAGACACAAACTTGAGTTATTAGCTTTGCTTTGCTTTCTATATTTCCTTTTAAATCTTTATGAGGAATAGCACAGGAACTGTAATGTTTACATTTCCCATCCTCTCAGCTCATCTTATGTTAAAAGAGGATTGAGGAAGTTTCATGAAGTGTGCCTTAGCTCAGAGCCAGAACCGGTATTCAGAATTTTGCTGGGGATGAGAGACAGGTCAAAGCTAGGGGAAACAAATGAGAAAGGAGGAGATCAGGAGATCCATATGCAGAAAGCTCTGGCTCTGGAGACAGAAAATGTGGGTTGGGGTCCTTGTTCTACCACTTAAGCTAAATGAATCTCAGGTTCTTCATTCCTGAAGAGGGGCTGCTAATGAGTGTGATGGTTAGAGATAATATGCTTCGGTTCTGGACTACAGTAGGAGCACAAAAATGTTATTATTCCTAGAGATCTTTGATGTAAAGATGTAATAATAGATATCATCCAGGAAATACTTTCTTTGGGCTTCCCTGGTAACTCAGTTGGTAAAGAATCTGCCTGCAATACAGGAGACCTGGGTTTGATCCCTGGGTTGGGATGATCCCCTGGAGAAAGGAAAGGCTACCCACTCCAGTATTTTGGCCTGGAGAATTCAATGGACAGAGGAGCCTGGCAGGCTATACAGTCTATGGGGTTGCAAAGAGTCGGACACAGTTGAGCAACTTTCACTTTCACTTTTCACTTTCAGGAAATACAGAAATTCTGGGTAGGTTGAAGTCTAAACACCTCTTCCAAAGCCCCTGCATGCGTGCTAAATTGCTCCAGCTGTATCCCACTCTGTGTGACCCTATGGACTGCAGCCTGCCAGGCTCCTTTGTCCATAGGATTCTCCAGGCAAGAATACTGGAGTGGGTTGCCATTTCCTCCTCCAGGAGATCTTGCTGACCCAGGGATCAAACCCTCCTCTCCTACGTCTCCTGCATTGACAGGCGGATTCTTTACCACTAGCGCCACCAGGAAGCCCCTCCGCAAGTCCATCCATGAGCAAATCGCAGTGGTTCTGAGGAAAGCTGAGAACTGTTGAGGTCTTGGGCTTCGAGGGTATCATGGAGAGCTATTCTCCCACAGGTGCTAGGAAACTGGCCAGGAAACTGTTGCCCTATGTGTCCCCTGACTGAGGCCCAGATTCAAACGGAGTGGTTCTCTGTGACCTGTGACACTAACACCTACCCAATGATTCTTATCAAGTTTAGCAAGTCACTGCCTCCTTCTGGCTCCTGAGTTGGGAGCAGTTCAAACCCTTTGGACACTGTAATCTTCATTTCTGTGGAGAGGTGGGGAGAACTGTGTTCAAAGGGAAAAGCAGACTCCTAGCCCTCTAGCAAGCTCACTCTTCCGGCCTTTGCGAGCTTCCTCCAGCTCGGCACACCCCTCCTCTGCTGATTCTTCAGATCTCCTGAGCCTGGCAAAGCGGCTCATGAAAGATTCTCATTGCTGGTACCCTAAATCCCACCTCTGGCTATCCTCTTTCTCCCTATAACTGGAACTTTTACTCGAAGCATGGAAAATAGGTTAGGACCCTTACTGATGGGGGAAAAGCCCACATTCCACTTTCAGCAGGTACATGTGATGCTTGTTCCACAATTCAGAATATCTGTCAGAATTGTTAGGTGGTGAAGCTGGAGCTCCCTCACAGGCAGCGTGCTCTGGAGTCTACGTTCTCACTCTCAGACCACACCACTTTCCTCTAACTAGGGTGGGTTAGAGGGGATGGGCGGTGAGGAGAGTGGGGATAAAAAGTGGGCTAAAGTTGAATAGAGTCTTAACAGCTAAACCAAGGAATTCTAATCTTATCATGTAGCAGACTGAAGTCAGAGAGATGAAACAAAGTAATATTTGAGGAAAATTAATCTGATGGCAGAACCCAGGATTTAATAGAAAAAGGAAGATATTAAAAGCCTGAAAGAAGGTCTAGGAGGGTATTACATTAATCTCAGTGTGACACGATGAAAATGCAACCTGGGAGGTAATACTGGAAATTAAAAGGAACCAATGGATATGAGCTGGGAAGCTTTGAGAGATTAGAGTGGAAAGTAAAAATAATAATTCTGATTTTAAGACTAGATAATAAACAGAACTACTTAAACAAAAAGAAATAAACAACAGAAAACAGAAAAAAAATAGGTAACTAAGAAGTTCTGATTAAGAAATTATTTAATCTGAACCTAAATTTTATATTCCTCAATTTACACTTCTTCTTGTGTTATCTTCAGCATAAACATTGCTCTTTAAATCCCCATTAGTTGTTTCCACTTTAAGCTAAATGATCCTGATGTTACCGTTTTTCTCATTCCCTCATTTCTCCAATAAGTATCCATATGTAGGCTTATTATTGGACAGAATTAACATGCTGTACTCTCTGCCACCTTTCTGTCAGGAGAAGCACAAGAAAGGATTCTGGAGATAAAACTGATTGTTTTCCTTAACTGAACTCTTATTATGTACCTATTTCTATGCTGAACCTCCTACATATATTATCCAGTTAATGCCCACAACAATATTATGAGATAGGCACTATATTTTACAAGAGAGAAGGCTTAGGCTTAGAGGAGTATAGCAATGTCCTCAAGGTCAAAAGAGCCGAAAATGATAAGCCAGTAGTGTATCCCCTGGCTCCTCCAGAGCCCATACTATTCTATTAGCCACTACTGATACTGAAATATGGTAACTGATTCTAAATTCATTTGGAAAAGGTTTTGCAGTCTTGAAATTAAATGAAGCTTACTCCTTGGAAGGGAAGTTATGACCAACCTAGACAACATATTAAAAAGCAGAGACATTACTTTGCCAACAAAGGTCCGTCTAGCCAAGGCTATGGTTTTTCCAGTGGTCATGTATGGATGTGAGAATTGGACTATAAAGAAAGCTGAGCACCAAAGAATTGTTGCTTTTGAACTGGGGTGTTGGAGAAGACTCTTGAGGGTCCTTTGGACAGCAAGGAGATCCAACCAGTCCATCTTAAAGGAAATCAGTCCTGGGTGTTCATTGGAAGAACTGATGTTTAAGCTGAAACTCCAATACTTTGGTCACCTGATGCGAAGAGCTGACTCATTTGAAAAGACCCTGATGCTGGGAAAGATTGAGGGCAGGAGGAGAAGGGGATGACAGAGGATGAGATGGTTGGATGGCATCACCGACTCAATGAACACGGGTTTGGGTGGACTCCAGGAGTTGGTGGTGGACAGGGAGGCCTGGCGTGCTGCAGTTCATGGTGTCCCTAAGAGTCGGATGTGACCGAGCGACTGAACTGAACTGAACTGAACTTCTCACTGAAGGAAAAAATCAGGAAACAGGTGACTGTCTTTTTTATATAATGACCTATTTATTGCATTTAAAAGATTAAGATCATGGCTTCTGGTCCCATCACTTCATGGCACATAGATGGGGGAAAAGTGGAAACAGTGACAGACTTTATTTTCTTGGGCTCAAAAATCACTGTAGATGTGACTACAGCCACAAAATTAAAAGACACTTGATCCTTGAAAGAAAAGCTATGAAAAACCTAGACAGCAAATTAAGAAGCAGAGACATCACTTTGCCGACAAAGGTCCATCTAGTCAAAGCTATGGTTTTTCCAGTAGTTGTGTATGGATGTGAGAGTTGGACCATAAAGAAAGCTGAGCACCGAAGAATTGATGCTTTTGAACTGGGGTGTTGGAGAAGACTCTTGAGAGTCCCTGGGACTGCAAGGAGATCCAACCAGTCTGTCCTGAAGGAGATCAGTCCTGGGTGTTTATTGGAAGGACTAATGCTGAAACTGAAGCACCAATACTTTAGCCGCCTGATGCAAAGAGATGACTCATTGGAAAAGACCCTGATGCTGGGAAAGATTGAGGGCAGGAGGAGAAGGGGGTGACAGGATGAGACAGTTGGATGGTATCACCGACTTAATAGACGTGGGTTTGAGCAAACTCAGGAGATAGTTAAGGACAGGGGAACCTGGCATGCAGCAGTCCATGAGGTTGCAAAGAATCAGGCATGACTTAGCAACTGAACAACAATTTATTGCTATAGTTTACCTGTCAGATAAGGATGTTGGTGTGATTGTGATTTTATTTCAGATGTGAGGAAGACTATTAACACACATTAATACTCTAGAATGTAGATATACTTCCTGTGAAAGAAAATTTGATATGATTTAGAAAATCCTGAATCTCATCCACTAATTCACTTTGTTAGTCCAGATGTAAACATAGTTTCAAAGTATAAGCTCATGAAAAGAATGTTAGGGTATGACCTACCCCATGAAGAGGTCTGACTATATAAAACAATTCCTATATGCTCAAAAGGAAGTTTTAAAAGGGCCATATAAATCGGAAATCAGAGTGTATAGAGGTCTGTAATTTAAGGACTTTATCTCCAAAGTATGGGGATTGCTTCCGTTGATGATTTTCCTATTATCATTAATCAACTCTTCATTTGAAAAACCTACACAAGGGAATTGTTGGAAGAGTAGGTATTCACATTTAATTTCTTCTAAACATCTTCTTCCCCAGTTTCAAACACATTTTTCAAATCTCGCATTCAAAGTTCCTACTACTTTGCAATAACAGTAACAACAGGCTTATGAAGATGCTAAGTGGCACTTATTCAGTGGAGTAATTGGAAGCTGCAATGGCTATGCAAATAAATGTCCCTCTGAGGGAAGAATGAGAGCTTTGCCTTGAAATTGCAGCTGTGAAAAGCTGCTGCTAAATGGAGAAGAAGAGACCAGAAGATAGAGAATGGGAATTAAGGTAGAAATAACTAACAAAAATGTCTGTAATAAGTGAGTTGTAATGGTGCTCACAGTGGATAGTCAAGTCTTTATGTATGTGGCAAGCACCAATCTGACGCTGTAAAATAAAGTGAAGATGAAATGTATTTTTGTTTTTCCATATAGTGTCTTTTAGTTTCCTTTATTATGAACTCTTTAATTTCATTTGTTATGACCAAGACAGATCATGGTCCTATGCCTTGGCAAAAAAATAAAGCATTTCAGATGCCGTGTCTCGAAATCCTCACATTGACCGAGCCATCAGTTTTTCACTTCCTATCTCATTAATGGCTTTGAACATTTTTTACGTTTATGTTTTGATATTTGTTAACACTCTCTTACAAGTGATTTTCAAATAAGCAAAAACACCTTCAAGGAAAAGTTTGATTCATTTGCAAGGCAGAGTCTGTGGATTTCCTTTTGCTGGTCCTCTTTGCACTTTCAGTGGAACAAACAGTGCAATTTTTATCCTTTCCGTTTTTAGAGCCGCAGCTGTAAAAGTAATTAATGGCTAAAGAAACTCTAGCACATCCTGCAGGAGGCCGTTCTGCATTCAGCACAAGCTGTGGAACCAGAGCCTCTGCATGCTAGTAACCCTCGAGTTGTATCCTGGTGAATGCCGAAGGACTCCTATCTTAACCTTGGAATCTGCAAAGCACCCTGATTTATTTTGGCCACTGACACCCAAGGAAAAACTCATATCAACAGGTGTTCTCATTGCAGTTTCAACTGATGATTTTGGTGCATGTAAAAATATTTTTTAATCTCTGAAAGTAGATAGTGATGACCTCAGACTTTCCTTGCATTATTAGCTAAGAAATGAGGATAGTCACACATTTTATAAAAGGATATGCATTTCCTTCCCCGTGATTATTTTTCTTCTCCCTTTCAGTCTCCACTTTTTTTCTTTTTCTTCCAAATGCACTTGTGCCAAACATGCCTGTGGTTAACTAATTTCAGGTATAATGAGGAAACCGATCATGTGTGCCACCTGCATAGTCAATGGACCTGAGGTGGGATTTCAATCAGATGAGCTGGCTTCTTGGCCTGGCAAGGCTCTTACTACCTGTGACTTTGAGTAAATTGCTTCACTCTCTAGATTCTCAATTTTCTGATCCCTAAAAAAAGATTAACAATACCTGCCTGGTTTTCTTCACAGTGTCCTGGACAAATAATGAATGTGAAAGTGCTTTGTAAGCTGTGACATTCTTTACAAACACAGGGAATAATGGTGATGTTTTGGGGGGCTGTGTCATGAGGCATGTGCATGTGGGATCTTAGTTCCCCGAAGTGAAAGTGAAAGTCACTCAGTCGTGTCTGACTCTTTGCCACCCCATGGACTATACGGTCCATGGAATTTTCCAGGCCAGAATACTGGAGTGGGTAGCCTTTCCCTTCTCCAGAGGACCTTCCCAACCCAGGGATCAAACCCAGGTCTCCCACACTGCAGGCGAATTCTTTACCAGCTGACCCACCAGGGAAGCCCTTAGTTCCCAGAACCAAAACACATGTCCCTTGCAGTGGAAACAGGGAGTGTTAACAACTGTATTTTGACAGAACAAGACTCTCCACAAACTGGTGAGAGAGAGGTGTCAGTCCGGGATTCCCTTCTTCCATCTCATTGACTCATCTAATAACAGCGAGGCAAGAATCGCTTGCCAAGCAGGAGACACAGGTTTGATCCCTGTGTAGAGAAGATCCCCTGGAGAAGGAAATGGCAACCCACTCCAGTATTCTTGCCAGGAAATTCCCATGGATAGAGGAGCCTGATTATGAGCATGGGCTCGTAAACTTAGCGACTAAACAAAAGACTTTATGCCACATTTTCCCTGGTGAGTGGGAGAGCTCACATTTATCAAGTTCAGAGGAGGAAGATGAGCTTCTCAACTCCTTATTTCTGCCCCTGAGCCAAGACAAGCTGTATCCCAGAAGAGAGAGTTACTGCTCTAAGGAACATTCTGCCTCAGCTTTGCTGCTGCGCCTCTGAAACGCTCAGGAAAGCGACGTTAAGTTGTTAGGACTGTCGCTCCACCCTTGGGAGAATGCCCAGGGGATGTGGACTGCCCCCAGGCAGCCCACAGGAAGCTGGACCAGAAAGTGCAGAGTCACCGCGCACCCGAACGCCAGCACGCGGATCTCTTCTGCACTTGGTACATCTGCAGTGGGCTCTCTTGCAAATGTCCAGCTGCTCGACATTTGAGAAAGATGGAGATGTGTTTTGTTAGTCTTTAATTCACCATTGTAAGAAGATAAGCTAACATTTACCCAATGAGAATTGGATAAAATGGGAAGAATTACGACTAAACTATAGACCCAGGGCCTAAAATTATTCTGACCGTGGCCAAATAAAAACATTAAAAACTGAAGATAGCATTGAAGCTATTTGCAAAGATCCATTTTAAAGGCTTATTTTCTTCCTCCTTACTCAGATTTGACTGGGAAGTATCAAAGAACCTTTTTAAAATGCATCTGCTAAACTGTAAGTAGCAATGTTCTCTTCACAAAAGTGTCTTTATCAATATTTACTATCTCGATAGTAGCTCAGCTGGTAAAGAATACACCTACAATGCAGGAGACCCTGATTCAATTCCTGGGTCAGGAAGTTCCCCTGGAGAAGGGATAGGCTACTCTATTCCAGTAGTCATGGGCTTCCTTGGTGGCTCAGTTGGAAAAGAATCTGCCTGCCATGCAGGAGACCTGGATTTAGTCCCTGGATTGGGAAGATCCCCTGGAGGAGGGCAAGGCAACTCACCCCAGTGTTCTTGCCTGGAGAATCCCCTGGGACAGAGGAGCCTGGCAGGCTACAGTCCATGGGGTCACAAAGAGTCAGACACAACTGAGCAACTAAGCACATATTAAAAGTTAAACTTGAGAAATTTTAAAAATATTTATTTATTTACTCAAAATTAACAAAAATAAGCACACTACTCATTACCATCAGAGCAGTGATATCATCATATGTCATATAGCTACTGAAAATCTCAACTGTACATTCATGAGGAAATAAAAGTAAGAAAGGCAAATTATTTATTTGTATTTGCATTCTGATAACTGCTTTCAGTACTTACATGTTGGTTTTCCTAAAATAATATAAAAAACAAATAAGGAGCTACAATGTATTATTTTGTTTTTAAAGAAACAAAATAATTTTTACAAATTCTACTGAAGTATAGTTGATTTATAATATTATATTAGCTTTAAGTGTACAACATAGTGAGACAATATTTTTATAGATTATACTCCACTTAAGTGAAGTAAGTGAAGTCACTCAGTTGTGTCTGACTCTTTGTGACCCCGTGGACTGTAGCCTACCAGGCTCCTCCATCCATGGGATTCTCCAGGCAAAAATACTGGAGTGGGTTGCCACTTTCTTCAATACTCCACTTAAAGTTACTACAAGATAATGGCTATATTTCCCTGTGGTGTACAATATATCCTTGTTATTCATGTATTTTATAAATTGTTACTGTTGATCAGTCACTCAGTCCCATCCAACTCTTTGAGACTCTGTGAACTGCAACATGCCAAACTTCCCTACGCTTCATTATCTCCTGGAGTTTGCTCAGACTCATATCCATTGTGTTGATGATGCCATCCAACCGTCCCATCCTCTGTCACCAGTAGTTTGTATTTCTTAATCTCATACCCTTTTCTTGTCCCTCCTTCCCTCTCTCCACTGGTAACCACTAGTTTGTTCTCAATATTTGTCTGTTTCTGTTTTGATACAAACATTCGTTTTACTTTTAGATTCCACACATAGGTGATAACCTAGAGTATTTTTTTCTCTAGTATTTCTCTAGTATTTTTTTCTCTTAGTATTTTTTACTAAGCGTAGTATACTCTAGATTCATCCACATTGTTGCAAATGGCAGCAGTTCACTGTTTTTTTATGACTGAGTAATAATTGTATATATATACTGTATATCACATCTTCTTTATCCATTTATCTGTCAGTGAACATCTAGGTTGCTTCCATCTCTTGGCTATTGTAAATACTACTTCAATGAACACTGGGGTGCGTGTATCTCTTTGAACTGTTTTCACTTTCTTTGGAAATATACTAAGTGGTGGAATTGCTGGTATGGTAGTTTGATTTTTAGTGTTTTGAGGGACCCCCACACTGTTTTCCATAGTGGCTGTGTGAATTTACATCCATGCCAGTAGAGTTCTGGGGTTCCCTTTTATCCATCCTCACCAACATTTCTTATTTGTAGACTTTTTGATGATAGACAGCCATTTTAACAGGTGTGAGGTGATATCTCACTGTGGTTTTGATTTGCATTACTCTGATGATTAGCAACATTGAACATCTTTTCATGTGTTTCTTGGCCTTCTGTCTGTCTTCTCTGGAATAATGTCTAACCAGATATTCTGCCCATTTCTAAATTGGATTGTTTGGAGTGTTCTTCTCTTGACTCATGTGAGATGTTTAAGGGCTTCCCAGGTGGCACTAGTGGTAAAGAATCCGCTTGCCAATATAGGTAGATGTAAGATACATGAGTTCAATCTCTAGGTCAGGAAGATCCCCTGGAGTAGGAAATGGCAACCCACTCCAGTATTCTTGCCTGGAGACTCCCATGGATGGAGGAGCCTGGTGGGCTACAGTCCCTAGGGTCGCAAAGAGTCAGACACTACTGAAGTGCCTCAGCATGCATGAGATGTTTATGTATTTTGTTATTTATTTTTTATTTTTAAAATTATGTAAATATGATAACACATTTACAGGAGACTTGAAAAATACAAAACAAAGTTGCATATAGTTTCACTATATTATTGCAATCTTTTTTTAAGTAGCTAAATTAAGATTTTTATTTGAAGTTTCAAAAATTAATAGAATGAACAGACAGAAAAGCAGAAGGATATGGTAAACCTGAAAAGCACCATGAACCGATTCAGCATAACTAAGATTTATAAGCTTTTCACACAACAGCAGGACACAACTTCTTCTATTCAAGTTCCCATAGACTATAAACCAGGAGATGCTGGAGCATATCCAGTGACATAAAACAAGGTGTAATATTTTCATGGTCTAAATATATTGAAGTCATACAGAGTCTATTCTCTTATCACTGTGGAATTATGTTAGAAATCAATATCAAAAGATATTTGAAAATAACCCACATATTTTCAGGTTCAGTGTGAAATTTACTAAGAAAATCTTTGCCTTGGTCATTGAAAGCCTCAATAAAGTGAAAAGACTGAAAAAACACAGAGGATGATTGCAGAGAAGAAAGCATTTAAGTGAGAAAATAATATCAGAATGAGAAATTAATATCAAAGATATTTTCAAAATCCCATGTCTTTGGAAATTAAATGTTCACTTTTAAATGATGGGTGTATCTAAGGAGCTATAGCAAGGAAATTTAGAAAATATTTGTAACAGAATAAAAATGAAAATAGAATTTTTCAGAATATCTTGCATGCAGCTGAAGCTGCTCAGTGCAACTAAATACAGTATGGAATCTTGAATAAGGTATGAAAAGAGATGTTTATGTATTTTGAATATTGACCCCATATTAGTCAACATCATTTGCAAATATTTTCTCCCATTCAGTATGTTGTCTTCTCATTTTGTTAATGATTTCTTTTGCTGTACAAAAGTTTTTAACTTTACTAGATCCTATTTGTTTATTTTTGCTTTTTTTTTTTTGCCTTAATAGACATATCCTCCAAAATATTGCTATGATGTATGTCAAAGAGTGTTCCACTTTTGGAACACCTTTGGTTTATTCTGGGAGATTTATGGTATCTGGTCTTACATTTAGGTTTTTAGTCCATTTTGAGTTTATTTTTGTATATGCTGTGAGAAAATATTCTAATTTCATTCATTCACATGTTGCTGTCCAGTTTTCCCAGCAGAACTTACTGAAGAAAGTGTCTTTTCTTCATTGTATATATTTTTTTTTTTTTTTTTGTCATAGAGTAATTGACCATAGGTTCATGGGTTTGTTTCTGGGCTTTCTCCTGTTCCATTGATCTATAGTCTGTTTTTGTGCCAATGTAATACTGTTTTGATTACTGTAGCTTTGTAATATAGTCTGAAATCAGGGAGCATGATTCCTCTACCTTTGTTCTTTTTTCTCAAGAAAGAAATAGAATAATTTTTAAACTTAGTTTCATTGATCTTAAAAAGTATTTTGCATTGTTAAGACCATGGGCGATGAATTTGAAGCTCTACCCTGCCACAGACTGACTGAGTGATGTTGGACAGGTTATTTAAGTTTCCCAGACACAGTGTTCTTATTTGTCAAATGAAAATGGTAAAAATATATCTACCTGTTGAGGTTTGTGGTAATGAAAAAATGACTCTCTCTCTCCCTTTCTCTCTCTCTCTCTCTCTCTCTCTCTCTCTCTCTCTATATATATATATATATATATATATGTGTGTGTGTGTGTGTGTGTATGTATGTATGTATGTGTATTCATTACAATCCTCCAGACAGAAAGATAGTGAGGGAGAATATATATTTTACTTTAAAGAATTGGCTCATGTGATTATAGAAGCTGGCAAGTCCCTGTAGGGTGGACCATATGGCTAGATACTCAGGGAAAAGTCAATGTCACAAAACTGTCCAAAAATGATCAGACTGCAGACCCAAGAAAGAATCAGCATTACAGTTCAGGTCCACAGGCCATCTGCTGACTGATTTCCCTTTTGTTCAGGGTAGGTCAGTCTTTTGTTATAATTAGGCCTTCAACTGGTTGGATGAGACCCACCCACATTGACGGAGGGAAATCTGCTCAGAGTCCACAAATTTAAGCATTAATATCATTCTAACAACCCCTCGCAGAAATATCCAGAATGTTTGATGACATATGTAGTCACTGTGGCCCAGACAAGTTGACACATAAAATTAACCATTAAACTATACAAGGAGCTTGAACCATTTCTAGCATATGCAAGCTTTCAATAAATGTTAATTATTATATGTTGTTAGTATTGGATTGAATACTATATTGGATAGAACTAGGGTTCAGTCCCTGGGTTGGGAAGAGTCCCTGGAGGAGGGCATGGCAATCCACTCCAGTATTCTTGCCTAGAGAATCCCATGGACAGGGGAATGTGATGGGCTACAGTCCATAGGGTCACAAAGAGCCAGACACAACTAAGTGTCTTAGCATGCATGCAGAATAGGTCAACTTAGTTTTTCATACATAAAATAGTTCTTATTTTTGTGTCAGCTTACAAGAGCATTCAGACAAATCAATGGAAAAAATTAACGTAGCTCAAAAGTAGATCTTAATATATATAGTGATATGATGTGATAAAAATCACAAATGATTATGGAAGTTGAGTCAATTATTCAGTAGATGGCACTAATAAAAGTTGTTTAATTATTTGCCTAAAAATCACTTTATATCATCAGTTCAGTTCAGTTCAGTCGCTCAGTCGTGTCCGACTCTTTGCGACCCCATGAGTCGCAGCACACCAGGCCTCCCTGTCCATCACCAACTCCCGGAGTTTACTCAAACTCATGTCCATTGAGTCGGTGATGCCATCCAACCATCTCATCCTCTGTTGTCCTCTTCTCCTCCTGCCCCCGGTCCCTCCCAGCATCAGGGTCTTTTCAAATGAGTCAGCTCTTCGCATCAGGTGGTCAAAGTATTGGAGTTTCAACTTCAACATCAGTCCTTCCAATGAACTCCCAGGACTGATCTCCTTTAGGATGGACTGGTTGGATCTCCTTGCAGTCCAAGGGACTCTCAAGAGTCTTCTCCAACACCACAGTTCAAAAGCATCAATTTTTCGGCACTCAGCTTTCTTCACAGTCCAACTCTCACATCCATACATGACTACTGGAAAAACCATAATCTTGACCAGACAGGCCTTTGTTGGCAAAGTAATGTCTCTGCTTTTTAACACTTTATCCCAAATGCAAAATTAATTCCAACAGGATTTAAGAATGAAGTGCTAGAAAAGTTACGCAAAAATTCAAGCGATAATCTATAGATTTATCTATAAAAGTCTGTAAATAAATGGACATCCCTAGTGGCTCGGAGAAGGCAATGGCACCCCACTCCAGTCCTCTTGCCTGGAAAATCCCATGGATGGAGGAGCCTGGTGGGCTGCAGTCCATGGGGTTGCTAAGAGTCAGACACGACTGAGTGCCTTCACTTTCACTTTTCACTTTCATGCACTGGAGAAGGAAATGGCAACCCACTCCTGTATTCTTGCCTGGAGAATCCCAGGGATGGGGGAGCCTGGTGGGCTGCCGTCTACGGGGTCGCACAGAGTCAGACACGACTGAAGCGACTTAGCCGCAGCAGCAGCAGCAGCGGCTCGGTTGGTAAAGAATCTGCCTGCAACATAGGAGAACTAGGTTCAATTCCTGGGTCAGGAAGATCCCCTGGAGAAGGAAATAGCAACTCACTCCAGTCCTCTTGACGGGAGAATTCCACGGACAGAGGAGTCATGGAATCCCAAAAAGTAGGACATAAATAAAAACTAAACAAATAAATATTTAGTTTATCTCTGGGTAGGAAGGAATTTCTTAGCTTAGAAATTATTAGAAAAGTTACAAAACATCAATATATTGATTACATTAAAATTACCATTGTTAAAATAGCTACTCCTCACAAATATGAATATAACAAACAACATATGTACAACACAGTGAGCTTTTACAAATTGCTAAGAGCACTCTAAGACCCCAGGAGAAAACATGGCAAAAGTATCATATGGATCTCTCAGCTTCCTTTCATTCCAGAAGGATGAAAGCAGTACATGTTATTTATTATACTGAAAATGTATGTAGGATTCACAGAAATGTGAAGTTAAAGAAAAAATTACAGTCAGCTTGGATCTCCCAATCACCTGAACTACAATAGAGGGTTGGTTTCACAGACAGTTATGAAAATTGTTCAGTTGGAGAAGAAAACCTCTTTGTTTACCCTGCATTTGTACCTTATAGAAAACTTGATTAGATGGTTCAGTAACACTGGCTGGATGAAAGAAATTGATTTATAGGTGTGCATTTTGGAGAACATTTATAACATTGATAAATAAAAAGGGGATGTTTTCCTAGACTTTGTATTGTTCTAACTCACATGAAATGAGCGGTTTAATTTAATTCTCTTTCCCCCTGTTTTTGGTGAGGTGTTATAGTCCCACCAGCTGTGGTTCTTTGAAGACAGTGATCCCACGACTGATGATGACTTAGTGTCTATGCTGTGCCTCTCACAAGTTCAACACACATCCCTATGTCTCAACACCACATATAAGAACAATTGTCTTGGAGGGATTCATTGGTAGTTTTTCAAAGGTATTTGAAGAGAAAGCCAAATTCCTGTTGCTCCCTTCCCCTACCATTTCCAGAAGTGTCATCACACAGGTTGACTCTTACCTCTGGTTGCCCCAGACCAGGATAAAAGGTCTGGCTTGACTCATGGGGACTGGCTTTGGCTGCTCGGTGAAAGAGCCAAGCTCTAATCCTGATGATTTCATAAGAGCCTTCTGTGTGGTCTCGTGGAAGGAATACTCAGCCAGGAGTCGGGAAATCGGAGATCTGCTCCTGGTTCAGTTTTGAGGGCAAGTGGCTGGGCCAGCTTTGCTGGACTCTAGTGGGGTTTGTGGGCCTCCTGCCTTCCCATTTCAGTGCTCCGTAAAAAAGCAAAGCCTTTGAATTCACACATCACTTGGCTTCAATCTCTATCACTCATGAAATTCAACTATTAGGTTTACCTGTCTGAATCTCACTCTTCTCACTTATAAAGTGGAGAAGCTAACTACATCATGCAACTTAAGTGAAAACGAAATGAATGAATGAATATACACAGGATTGTACCATGTAGATAAAGTAGTATGCTTGGCATACCACAATCTCAATAAGTGAACTTCACTGCTTTCCTCTTAGAGCTGATCTCACCATCTGGTTTCCTAAGAAACCCATTTTTGATTAATTTTCAGAGAAGAAAAGATCATATGAGCTTCTACATTATCAACTAATACAGAAGGAAGTAACTGTTCCTTCTCAAGTATATTGGCATTTTTATAAGAAAACATTAGAAATTATAGCTATAGGATCATATTGAGGCAGCAAGGAGAAGCCAGTAGGGACTGTGCCTGAAGATATAGGAGAAATTACCTAGAAATTCTTTGCATTAGAGCATTTTTGACTCAGTCTTTTGAGTTAAACCTTCTAAACCTTAAGTGGTCAATATTTTGAAATAGGTAGGACATCAAGATCATTATCAGTTACACCTCAGTGTGGTATAGCTTTTCAGATCCTTTTTCAGAAGGGAAATTTTAATCTGTGTGTGTTGAGGAAGTAGGATGCAGTTCATACCACCTAGATATTTGATAAGTTAGGGACATCAGGAAGATGGGAAATATGAAAAATAACTTGTACATAACTACACTTGAACCCAGAATTGTAAGAACATAATAAAATACTGGCATAAATAATTTTGCATGAAATGATTTAAAATATTAATGCATAGTATTTTTATTTATCTTTGTAAATTATTAAAAATAATTATGAAATTTTCTTCTCGAAAGCACATTTCAAAAAATCATAGTAATCATTACACTTCTCCACTTAACCATAGATGCCCACAGAAAGTCACACATTTCCTTCCTGTTGAACTATTGCTCTACAAATCATTGTATTTTCCTAGGATTTTACCGTCTAAAGTTTCATTGCAGTATTTGTGGTAAACTCTATTGTGTATGGTATTACAGGACAACAACGATGCATAGGGCCTCAAAGCTATAATGACCAGCTATTCTGTGGTCAGTAAAAGGAAATTATATAACATTAGTTGCCAATGTGCTCTTAGGGGAAAAGTCTTCACATTGCTCCAGTCCACCCCCTGCCCCTGTCACTTGCCACTAATAGTAGGTTTTACAAATAGGTTGAGGGTAAGTGGACCCTGGAGTACTATTCTCTGTGCCCCAAAACCATGCCCAGCCCTTCCGCTTGGTTATTTCAAATCAGTGGTGGGAAAGTTTGGGTGCATTTAACTCCCACACAACGTTACTCTGTCTTTTCTATCACCGTGTGAGCCTCGTCTCAATCTAGGCACTATCATTATTATCCTATTTACATAGGACATTTTTAAAAAGAATAGTCTGACCCAAGATACAGGTCATCATGAACTTTCCCATCATGTTCGTTCTGCTGGTGATGATTTTTGTTTGTTTTTCACTTTTTGAAGCATTTACAATTTAAATTTATAGCTTCCCAGGTGGCTCCAGTGGTAAAAAAAAAAAAAAAAAAAAAAAAATCTGCTTGCCAATGCAGGAAACGCAAGAGACATGGGTTTGATCTCTGGTTCGGGAAGATCCCCTGGAGTAGGAAATGGTAACCTGCTCTGGTATTCTTGCCTGGAAAATTCCATGGGTAGAGCCTGGCGGGCTACATGGGGTCACAAACAGTCAGACTGAGTTTGAGCATGCACATACACGCTATTTAAATGAAGAGGAAAGAGAGTAATGGTTACTATTTCCATGTCGCTTTGAGATTTACCCTTCACATATGCTTCTCTTTCATAAGGAAATGGCTTTTCAATAAAATCTCTGCCACTCTCCATTGTAGAAGGAACCACTTCTCCAGGAAGACAAGGCCCAGCCCTCATCAGCCAGCGCTGGCCACGTGCTCACCCTGACCCTGTGTCTGGCTTGTGATGCCCATGATTATGGTTCTTGCTGGCAGTTCAGTGGCTCAAGTCTCAGAAAGCAGAAAAGGAATTTTGAATTACAGGGGAAAATGATGCTTAAAAAGGCAACAGTTTACTGATGTCTATTTTTTTTTCTCTCTCTAAAGTATTTTCATACAGTTTATCCTTCAATTCAATCAAGTATGGTTGGTCATACTTCTTAAGGAAATTTATTTCATTCCGTAGTAAGTCTTGGTGAAATAATCCAACTAGACTATACTGAAAAAAATATTATATATCCATAACTCTCTTCAAAGAACATGTGACAGAATAGATACTGAGGATGTTAATTTTAAAAACTTTTTTTAAATGTAGGGAAGAATATTTTTTGCTTAGTTAAAATGTACTGAGTTTATTATGCTATAGCTTTTGTTTATATTGGAGAAGGAAATGGCAGCCCACTCCAGTACTCTTGCCTGGAAAATCCCATGGACAGAGGAACCTGGTAGGCTACAGTCCATGGGGTGGCAAAGAGTCAGATACGACTGAGCAACTTCACTTTGTTCATATTAATCAGTCATTTATGTCCATTTTTATGTCCTCCTCCATGCAATGAATCTCTTTATGCATTTGATTCAGTGCTTGAAAGGATATAGATACTTTAAAAAGAAAGTTAATATGATTAAATAATTACCTCCATTATTTTTATCATGACTTGATTTTTTGAAAATTGCTAATTATTTCTTTGATCACAGAATGCTAAGTGTAATTATTGGACCAATATTCCCAGTGATAAAAACTTTAAAACAGAAATTCATTTACATTCCTCAAAGTTAATGCTTTATTATCTTCCTTCTCCTCAAATGTCGTTTTATCAGTAGTGATGCATTTCCTTGTATGTTTCTTACCCTGCCAGGCTTGAACCAATCAGATTCACATGCCTGAGATGAACCCCTGCTCCTGGCAGCACAGAAATCATTCAGGAATGCAGACTTATAAGTAAGCAATTAAAGCAGGCTCTGAGCTCTGTAAGGCATGTAGCATTCATACCAGGCAACAGGTGATTTATTTTCCATTACTTCTTCCCCTTGTCCCAACTATCTTCTCTCAAAATAGATAATGTTTTATTCTATCAAATATATATATTACCTTATCCTTCCTAGACAGTTTAATGGAAATAGGCAGAGAACAAACACTAACTAAAAAAGAAGTCATGATTACTCATTATATTAATTCATCACTGATTGTGTGATTTTGTCATACATTTTCTATTGGGGCTCCTGAAGACTCTGGATCTTGTGTTTTTCATGTCCTTCTTCCTTTTAGATTTCATGTGGACTATTTTCTCTATTGTCTCTTTTCTGAGATTTTTGAAATATTTCTCAAAGGCACATCAAAGCCACTGGTGTGTTTGCCCAAAATGTTTCTAGTCCCTGCTTCTCACCAGCAGAATCAGATTCTCTGAAATAGGAACCTGAAAATATTCATTTCCAACACATACCAGCTCCTCCCCAGGTGGTTCTTATGTACGTGTAAGAGAAAACCACTGAGGAACACAGACCTGCTGATATCACCTGCAGTGCAGTTATCCTTCCAGTTATGTCCTTTTTCTGCATTTTCTCCTCATTTGTGTATCCATTTCTCCATTTTCAAGGGGATTTGTGAGCCAGTGCAAAACAGTGTTGCTTGGTCCTGCCCACCAAGTCTTCATCCAGGCTTACAATTATCAATATCAACAATCATGTAACAGAAAGATCCAGACCCAATCTCAGTCATTTAACACAATCCTAGAGACATCCTCTGCTTTCAATACAGAAGATCTGGGTGTGATCCTTGGGTCAGTAAGATCCCCTGGAGAAGGGAATGGAAACCCACTCCAGTATTCTTACTTGGAGAATTCCACAGATAGAGGAGCCTGGTGGGCTACATTCCGTAGGGTCGCAAAGAGTTGGACATGACTGAGCGCCTAACACTTTCACTTTCACTTTAGAGACAGCCTCGGGGATTCCATGGCCAGCATCACACCACTGAGCAGATCACCACTTAGCATCACAAAAGTGATACTGTGCTGTGAGACTGAGTTGAACACACCTGAAATAAGAAAAACAAATGAACAACGAAATTTCATACTTGCTGAGTCTTTTCATGTCTATTTCCAAAACTCCAGATCCTGCTAGTTCTGTCCTATGCCACCTTCCCACTGCAGCTCTCTCACACCAGCTTTCTTCTCATATTATTTATATGTGGGAATCACTTAGAACTGTGTCTCTCACATGTGACTGTCATCTATAAATTTTAGTTGTTACAATTATTATTTTTCAAAACTACACTGAAGTAGCATGTTGGTTTGATTGATTTCTCAACAGGCTGGTCCCACTTCCTGAAGCATTCTAGGGACTTTGCCTCCGGACTAACAACCAGCTATTCTCAGTCATCACAGTTTTAGGAGGATTCCCCTGACCTTGTTCCAACCTCTTTACCCAAACCCTAAGCGCCCCTTAAGAGTGGACCAAACATCATTTGTCCTTGTGAGTGTTTTCAGTCTAGTGTTCTAACCTTCTTGAGATCACGAAAACACATTTTTCCCTTTGATTTATTTTATCTAAGTGTCTTGGGCAGTTCCATAAATGGGTTTGTTGATAATAACTATGAACATGTTTTCATTCAAACTATCTCTCTGATGAGTATTTGGTGGCTGTTGAAAGAGAAACTTTTGCCCTTTAGCATAGGGTATTAAAACCTGAAGGTTAAATGTATGAGATTGACTTTGAATGACCTCACTAAAGCACACTGTGCAGAAAAAGAGTCTTAAAGTTTAAATGTCTTCTCTTTGATAGGGCTACAGAACGGCTTTTCCACCCAGGGCTAGCTTTTGGAATGATGCAAGCGTATGTTTTCACATTGTCAATCCGAAGTCAGTAAAGTCTTCAGATTTCCAAAGGGATAGATCTGTAGTTTAGGTTTCTGGGGTAGGGGAAGTAGAAAGGTCAGGTTTATCATCTGACTGGGTGATAAATCTGTTTTGCAGCTGGTCTGACCAAAAACATTTTTTGAAGAGGCCCTCTTGGAGAAGGAAATGGCAACCCACTCCAGTACTCTTGCCTGGAAAATTCCATGGATTGAGGAGCCTGGTAGGCTACAGTCCATGGGGTCACAAAAAATCAGACATGACTGAGCTACTTGACTTGACTTCTCTTCGCCATGGTGTTTCTCAAATTGTCTGTAAAGACTGTACTTTGTTGGCATCAAGGTGGGCTGCCAGTGAGGAGACCCTAGGCTTTAAGCACAATTTTTTCACAATGGACCCCACCAGAAGATCACAATGAACCCTTGATCTGAAAGAATTGATGGAAGAATCTAGAGTGACAAGAAGAGCTACTTCCATCCAGAAGGGCTGGCCGGAGTGCCATGAGTAAGCCCTCCTAGAACTCATCTGTGAGCACAGGGTGAAGAACTTGGTAAACATTCAGTGCTTTTTAAAAAATAACTCAAAGACTGAATGAGCAATTTCATTTATATTCTTCTCTGATCAGGATATAGGGCTCCACTCCTGAGCCAGACCTGGATATGAAATTCTGAATCTAACAGGCAGCAATCTCACACTGTTCAGAGTCTTCAAATATTTTCTTGCTATGCATGCTAAGGAACTTCAGTCTCGTCTGACTCTGTGCGACCCTATGGACTGTAGCCCACCACGTTCCTCTGTCCATGGGATTCTCCAGGCTAGAATATTGGAGTGGGTTGCCATTTCCTTCTCCAGGGGAACTTACCGACTCAGGGATCGAACCCACGCCTCTTATGTCTCCTGCATTGGCAGGTGGGTTCTTTACCACTCGTGCCACCTGGGAAGCCCAGATGTCCCCTTGAGTTAGCCCAGTAATTCCAGGAAGTGATAACAAAGTTCCCTTTACCTGGCACATTCACCACACCAAGGCCAGTTTTGTGAGTTCAGAAAGTTCAAAGTGAACTCGCTCAGTTGTGTCCGACTATTTGCGACCCCCATGGACTATAGCCCACCAAGGTCCTCTGTACATGGGATTTTCCAGGCAAGAATACTGGAGTGGGAATAACCCTTAATTGCAGGTAGGCAGTGAAGATGTCCTTCCTGCACAGTTGCTATAGATTTGCAAGGGCTGTTTGTGCTAATGAGGAAAGACCTGCCTCAGCTGTATGTAAACAAAGAGGCCTTGCATGATCTCGAAGCATCTAAGACTCAATCTTACTGAAGATAAGGCAAAGGAAATTAGGGGGCACGACCTATAGGTTGCAACTTCATCCTTAAAGTGGACTTGCTCCTCTTAGGCCAGCGACTAAAACATTAACATTGTGTGCTGACTCTGAGTCAACCTTTTAAAGAGTTTGGGACATTAGGCAGACTTTCATGTTAATGCTCCACTCCTTCTAGCCTATTCTTTCAGGCTTACATATCAATGAATGGATTTACTGTTGGAGGCAGGAAGGTAGGAATGTAAACTTGTGGGGGCAGGGGAAGAGCAGTTGGCATCTCTAAGGTGTCCTGGGGGTTGGCGGGAGCTGGACCACAGAATGGAATTAGAAACTGAATGAAACTCTGTCCGTATCAGTTACTCTGAGGAGGGAGCCAAGAAGTTGGCAGCTGACATGTGGGTGTAGTATCTAGGCTGCTGGGAGACATGTTTAAGGAAGAGCTATTGCTTTACCAGAAGCATTGACCAGAAATGGCTCCTGAAATAGAACGAACCCAGGGAAGCATTTGTTTGTATGTGAAATCACTGGGGAACCTGTGGAGAGGTCAGAATGAAAGAGATGATACTGGGAAGTTCATTTGAGAGCTGGGAGTGGGAAAGGTCTATTGCTATGAGGATTCCACAAGAGTGAGAGTTTTAAAAACAGGTACAATCCTTTTTAAGAGTAACCAACAACTATTGTAGAGAGGCAATGCTTGTGAACCAGGCTCTTTGGTGTTGTTTAGTCACTAAGTCGTGTCCAACTCTTTGCAATGCCATTGGACTATAGCCCGCTAGGCTCTTTGTCCATGAGACTTTCCAGGCAAGAATACTGGATTGGGTTGCCATTTCCTCTTCCAGGGGATTTTCCTGACCCAGGGGACCAAACCCTTGTCTCCTCAGTAGACAGATTCTTTACTAGTGAGCCACCTGGGAACCAGGCCATAGCAAGAGCTGAAGAAAGTGCCTGCCCAAAAGTCAAATGTTCAAAATAAATATAATTTTATAAAGAAAGTGCATAGCGTATGTGTATTTTATAAAGACAGTATAAAGAATGTGGTGTGTGTTTCTTTGAAAACTTTTATTTTGCAACTAGCATTCATAGACTTTTCCCCTCCAACTGACTCATTGTATTTGACTAGTTAAAAATAAAATATGAATATTGGTGTGATAGGCCAATACTTTGGAAACCTGATGTGAAGAACTGACTCATTGGAAAAGACCCTGATGCTGGGAAAGATTGAAGGCAGGAAGAGAAGGGGATGACAGAGGATGAGATGGTTGGATGGCATCACCACCTTGATGGATGTGAGTTTGAGCAAGTTCTGGGACTTGGTGATGGACAGGGAAGCCTGGCATGCTGCAGTCCATGGGGTCGCAAAGAGTCGGACACAACTGAGTGACTGAACTGAACTGACTGATATTGGTATGTGTACAACTTCCTAATGTTGCATCTCTAAGTATTTCTGTGTACCCCGACCCCACTCCATACACACACACTCAACTGATAGTGGAATTGTTGTCTTCTGTGAGTCTGATGGTTTTCACTTCTTGGAAGTTGCTCTTCTGGGAAATACAGCCTACCTGTCATAAATGAAAATACTGTCAAAGTGTTCCCTATCTTGCTAAAAAGTCAAAGAGGAGGAAGTGTGTTTTATAATTGACAAAAGATGAGAACCAGTTCTTACATCCTTGCTTGGGGGTTCAAATCCAAACTTACAACATGTCCACTGACCATACTATTCTAATTAGAATATATTAACATTAGTTCCAGCTGTGACTGTGGTTATCCATGCAAATGAGGTTCATCAAAAGAAAGTGTGGATTCCACATAAATTTTTTTCTGTCTACACGGCATATGGAACCTTAGTTCCCTGACTAGGGATCGAACCCTTGCCCTTTGCATTGGAAGTGTGGAAGCTTAACCACTGGACCACCAGGGAAACCCACACATAAATGTTTGCCACTATTCTTTTTCTGTCACTATTTTGATTTTAAATGAGATATGCACAATATGCATGAAAATAAAATCTATTCTACTTTCAATATTAATACTTATCAATATCAGTACTTTTTACTAGAGAGACTTTAAAGGGCTCTTGTGTTTATCTCTCCATCACTCCCCCCACTACTCCCAGCCCACTCCTCCAGGGTACCCTTTTTTTTCAAGCTGACCCTTCCTTTCTCTATGGCCACCTTGTATTAACGGCAGGAGCTGCCATGTTGCAGGATCCTGCCCCTCCTTTGGTTCCACCTAGGTTCTTTAGTGTAAAGAACTTGGAGTCAAATAGGGTATGAGGCAGACCCTCTCCCATGGCAGAAGCTATGGAATGTAGAATTTTAAAGGTATAGATAGCCATGGTTCCTGCCATGTGTGGAAAACTGCTCTAAAGTGAGAAAGATTGACACTCCAAGAAGAATAAAGGCAGGACATAGAGGAGTAATCCTGTTGATGTTCAAGCTCCTGGTTCCACTTATTTCCCTGGATCACTGCCTATCCTGGTATTTGGTTAGTTCAACACTTCCTTGGGTTGCCTGAGCCAATAAATGCCCACTTGTCCTAAGTGGGCATTGCTTGGGTTATTAGTCATTTAAATAAAGAGTCCCATTCAGAGGATTTGGCAAAGTTCTAGGTGTGAAAATGGAAAGAAATCCTGGGATAGATTATTTCAAGGAACCGTAATCAGAAATATTAATCCATAGCCAGACCTATCCATGGCATGATGTATAAATAGGATATGCGTCATTGGCCCCAACCCACATAGGATAATTTTAAAATATGTTGCAAATTCTTTGGCATTCCACACCCCTTCAGGTGGGATATAATTTCCCCTTCACTTGACTATGGACCTAACTTAGTGACTAGCTTTGAACAATAACAAAAAATGTGGCAGAAATGACTATGTGACCTCTGACACTAGGTCTTAAAATAGATATATTCTACCTCGTGTTCTCTATCACAAGCCACTTTATCTGGGAGAATCTAGCCTCTGTGTCTTGCAAGCACCCAAGCAGCCCCGGGAGAGGCCGCGTGGAGAGCAACCGAGTTCTGACAACAGCCAGCGCCAATTTAGCAGCCCTGTTAAGTGAGTCATCTTGAAAGCAGACTCCCCGGTTCCATAACTGAGCTCTGGTCAATATCTTGACTGCAACCTCGTGAGACACCCAGAGACAGAACCACCTAGCCAAACCATTCCTGAATTCCTGACGAACAGAAAAAAATAAAATGTTTGTTTTATTTTAACTCATTATGTTTACATTTATTATACAGAAGAGCTGATTCATTGGGAAAGACCCTGATGCTGACAAAGACTGAAGGCAAAAGCAGAAGGAGTGGCAGAGGATGAGGGGGTCAGATGGCATCACTGACTCAATGGACTCAAAGCTAAGCAAACATGGGAGATAATGAAGGATGGAGGAGACTGGTGTGCCGCCGTCCATGGGGTCACAAAGGGTCAGACAGGACTCAGCAACTGAATAACAACAATAGCAACAAAGAGAGAATACTATCTCCAAGACTGAATGGGGGTTATTTTGAAGAGGTTAGTAAGTCACTTTCAGTAGTAAGTGATGGCAGGAATTCCTCCAAATAGGCCACCCAGTCATAGAAAGGACTGAAGCTCATGATTAAGGAGTTTGATGCTCCCTAGCTAAGGTTAAAGGTCCTAAACACAGTTACCGAAGAACACGTAAGAACAGAATCCCCTAGGATAACAGAAGTAAAATAGAATAACAAGTGGTCAATATGCAGAGTTTTGTGGTCAAATATATTTAGATTTACAGCTTTGCTATGCTAATTTCTGTTTGAACTTGTTACTTGTTCATATTTTTTAGAGTTTTATTTTAGGATAATCATACATTAGGACTTCCCTGGTGGCTCAGATGGTAAAGCATCTGCCTACAATGTGGGAGACCCAGGTTTGATCCCTGGGTCGGGAAGATCCTCTGGAGAAAGAAATGGCAACCCACTCCAGTACTCTTGCCTGGAGAATCTCATGGTCGGAGGAGCCTGGTAGGCTACAGTCCATGGGGTCGCAAAAAGTCAGACACGAATGAGCGAACGCTTCACTCACTAATCATACATTTATAAAAATGTAAAAATTAAAATTGAAAGAATTTTGGAGTATCCTTAATACAGCTTCCTCAAATGTTAACATTTTAGCAGTAGAAAATATAGCATAAGAAAATAAGAAAAACAAGCAAAAAGTAAGTTCTAACACCATTTCTTCGAATAATTTTTCTCATGAATGACTGTAATCTCAATTTATATTCATAAAAATTTTATGATGTTAACTAACCCTGTCCCCTCTTTTTCTTTTCCTTGATCCTGTTTTTCCCAAGGCACTTGGGTTGCTATTTTCTCCCTGCTGTTTCAAATTGTTCTTTTCCAGTGAAAATTTATGGGTCCAAGCTTGTTTCTCTCTTCAAAAGATACAGCCATGAGCTAAGAAACCATCCTCAAGTTTCTCAATCTTAGTTTCCCAATATGTTAGCAAACACAATTTCCATAATGAATGATCCTTCCCTACCATGCCCCACACAAAGAAAATTTGAGAAATTGATCATAACCTTCTCCGAAAAATAGTTCTAGAAATGTGCAAAATATAATAAATTTTCAATGTGTGTATCTTTCAAAGAGAACATTCTTTTTTATCTCATGACATGAAGGAATTTGTTTTCAAAACTTGAACTTAAGAACTATGCAAGCAGAGAAATGAACAAATCAGAGTTAAATCATAGATGGCACCATGTACCTATATGTGTCATCTGTTCACCTGTCACCCCACCCTGGATATCAGCTCCTTGAAGGCAAGAACCACACCTTTTTCAGTTTTGGGTCCTTTGTATCTAACACAACACCTGGCACATAAAGTATGTTCTGACTGACCTCAATATGATAGAGAAGTTTTCTCTTAAATATTCCATTTCTCAACAAGTGATTCAAAACTTGAATATGCATCCACTAAGACATCTAGATCAAAAAGGGGAAAATTCCTTATGAAGGGTCATTCCAGATATTTGTAAGTAAAGCTCAGCTTTCAGATACAGGAATGGACCTTTCCACCAATGTGCCTGCAGGACCAATTCGTGGCCCATGTGAGCCCTGCAGAAGCTCCACTCATGGGTGTTCCAGGCCTCTTCTCAGAGTCCCCTCCACCAAGTCTATCCCTTGCTAGCTTGTCTTCACATTTGGCTATAGAGTAGAACTTAGTCCAGAGGGCACATCAATGGTTCTCTTTTTACTCTTTTTTTTAAAAAAAAACTTAATTATTGAGGACAAATAAAAAACAATGAAAATATAAACACAGTGAAATGATAGTTTCAATCCACATACAGTTTTCATAATTTGTGGTCAAGAAGGAGCTCCCTGTATTTGACCAGGCCTCTCTTCCTATGTGCACCATGTTCTACCCGTTTCCTTTCTTAAGTCTGTGAGATATCAAAGTGCCTTCCTGCAGGGCAGGGTCTTATTCTTAGTGGACATAGCACGAGGCAGTAGCCACGAGCAGTAATGGCCCAATAAATAGCTGTTACATGAGCAAAGGAATGAACCATGGGGCTAATTTTTCATCTCTCTGACTGCATGAAAGGGATGGGGACGCTGGGAGAAGAAATGTTGGGAGAAGGAGAGACACAAGGCCAATCACTGACATTATAAATTCACTGCGGGAGCTTGACTTCCCCACATAGCAATTATGTGTCATATTGTGTACATACTCTATAGCTTACTTCTCAAAACATATTTGTGGGTACATTTTTGCCAATGCTACTTTCATAAGACATGTTCCACGCAAATAACACAGACCAGCCAGCAGCAAAACCCACCATGTCCTGTTTTGTTTTTTTCTCTCTCTGCTAATGTAGATAAGACTCAAGATAACTGAGCTAATACTTTTCCCACCTCAAATAGAATTCTTGTATAAATTAAATTGTGAGTTACCTTCAGGTCTACAGAGTAAAAAGCCAGTAGAACCATTCTATTTTGTACGTGTGTGGTTACCACTTTCTTGGCACCCAGTTAGGATATTTTTGACTCTCTGCTGACATGAGCTATCGAGCCCAGTTGAGAAAACCCTCTGAGTGAAAACAAACAAAAACTCACCAGAACAAATTAGGGACGGGGTACTTGGACGCAGTGTAAGCATTGTGAAACCATCAGAACATGAGGATTTAGGATGTTCCTTTAAAGCCCCTTAGAATTTCTGAGAACACTCCTTGGGAAGTGTCTTGTTTTCATGGAAAAAGTTGTTCCATGCCTGACAGCATGAAGAAGCACATGAAGATCGGAGGCTGTGAAAACATTTTTGGCAAAAGCCAAGCTGGTGGCAAAAGTCTAAAAATTGTGCTTTCACGGGTCTGCCATAGTGTGCAAACCTTTTTAGTCTTTATTTTATGAAATTAAGAATGATACAAAGCAATTGATACCTCTGTTGCCTCCAAGGGAAAGCTAGATTTTGCAGAGTTCTGGCATATATCAGTGTGTGATTTCTTCAGATCAGCATCTCAGCTGGAATCCACTGTCGTTGCAGAGTTCACCTGATATGCTTTGGTTCATCCATTCAGCAATTCTTCATTAAACTCTCATGAGAGAGGATAGCCATGGCCAATTTAATAAAGAGGTAGAGTTTAATTTTTTAAATTGATATACCATTTATGTATCAGTAAAATCAGCACATTGGTTTTATTGATACAACATAATAGGTTTCAGGTGTACAACATAATAATTGGATGTGTGTGTCTACTGGGAAATGATTATAAGTGTGGTTAACATCCATCACCATACAGTTACAGTTTTTTTGTGTATGATGAAAACTTTTAAGATCTACTTTCTTAACTTTCAAATACACAATACATACCACTAATTGCAGTCACCATATGAACATTACATGCCCAGATTTAAATTTTTAGCAGGTCACCATAGTGTAGAAGCATAATGAAACCTGTATGTGTTAGTTGCTCAGTCATGTCTGACTCTTTGCCACCCCATGGACCGTAGCTCGCCAAGCTGCTCTGTCTATGGAATAGACCAATAGTGCAAGAATACTGGAGTGGGTAGCCTTTCCCTTTTCCAGGGGATCTTCCCAACCCAGGGACTGAACCTGGGTCTCCTGCATTGCAGGCAGATCTTTGTCATTTGAGCCACCAGAGAAGCCCATAATGAAGCCTATTCAATTTTAATTCTACCTTTAATTTGTATCTGAAAGAACAGGCAGGCAGGATACATTTTAGTATGTCAACTAGATAAGCTGGATATTAGCCATTCAGGATGTGAAACAGAACAGAGAAGATTACAAAGATTTTAAATTTTTGTTGTTGTTTAGTCGCTAACTTGTGTCCAACTTGTTTGCGACCCCATGGACTTGTAGCTCCAGGCTCCTCTGCCCATGGAATTTTCCAAGCAAGAATACTAGAGTGGGTTGCCATTCCCTTCTCCAGGGGAGCTTTTCGGCCCAGGGATTGAACCTGCATCTCTGACATTGGCATGCAGATTCTTTACCACTGAGCCACCAAGGAAGCCTTGAAATTACAGATGGAAACAATCAGATATGGTATTAGCAGCATTTTGATGCAGGTGAAGTGAAACTAACTTACAGAAGAGGAAAAAATGAGAATTTCAGCAATCAGGTTACATGAAGAACAGGTTACAGCAGAACTGAGCAGAGCCAGGCTGGGCCAGGATGTCCTTCGATAGTCAAGTGCGGCCTTACCAGCACAGTTATTATCCCAGAGGGGACCTGCTCGAACAAGCCCATTTCTGCTATTGTACAGTGTGACTTTTGGTCCTTTCATTTTCCCTTCCCTCCTTGAAGAGGTAAGAGCCACAGCATAATGGAAAAGGGCACCTGGCTTGCAGCCAGCCCTCCCCGGATTTGAGTCCTGCTCTGACACAACCAGCCAGCTATGCCATTTGTGTGAGTTTCCTCGCCTTTTATGCCTCCAACTTTGCTTCATAAAATGGGCCTGGTGATGCTCACTTCACAGACTGGAATATGCTTCACTCCTACTAGCTAGTATCTCTTACAGAGACATCAAGGCCATTTCTTATTAGCCAAAGTGAACCAACTGGCATCATAAGTCAGAAATCCCTCTGTAACTGTTTAGCACTAATTATAAGCAATCTTAAAATTAAGAACACCAACATTGTAAATCAACTATACCTCCATAAAAAATAAATTTAAAAAAGACAGTACTATCAGCATACAGTTAGGCAGTTACGAGCCACTAATTCTTCCACATTTAAACATTTTATAGTGGTGGTTTGCTTAGAGTTTGAAAAACAAAAGAACTTTAGATTTTGAAAAGAAATGATAGGCTGCTTTATTTCAGAAAAGACAGCTATCTGAGTAGTGTTCTAAGAAAAACAGACCGTTTTTGAAAGTACTTTACATGGACTGAATAGTGAAAGGACTAAAGCACAGGGAGAAAGTGGATTATTATTTTAAAGTATGTTCAAATAATACTAAAAACCTTACTGTAAGTATTGTGTTGGTTTTGCCAGTGAGTGCCAGGGCTTGTCTTCCTTTTTAACCCACAAAGATTTGAGCACCTGCAGTTTGGATAGGAACAGATCAAATATTTTATAATCTGAAGTAACTCAAAGGAAGTTTGGAATGAACGTAAAACTCAAGGTCCCCATCTTCCCTGTTTCCCCCAGGCTATAAACAGACCAAATTCAGCCGAACCTAAAGTAACTTGATTACGACCTGGCAGCCCCCTCAAGCTGTGGCTGCCCTCACTGTCTTTGGCAGCCAAGAGAATTTAGTCTTCCCTGACCGTATCCATCTCCTCTGCTCCCATTCACAGCTCAGCCTTCCACGTTTCCTGCCAGCCTCTTGAAATTGCTCTCGGCATGGAGCTCACTGTAGACTTCAGAGGAAGAAGCTCCCCCATGGTTCCTGTAGTGCCGCACATCGTCCTGGGCTGATATTCCAGGAACAGCCCTCTCTGAGCCCTGCCGCTGGTCAGAGCCTCATCCTGTCACCGGCCGCTGCCCTCTGAGGTTGGAAGCAGTGTACTTTGGGCTGAGGGATGGGGCAGGAGCAGGCATCCTTGGAAAGACAAAGGACACAGGCCTGGGAGTCACACACTTAGGCTCGGAAGGAAACGGGTCTTGTGTCATCAAAGCCTGTGTTCATTCTCTAAGAATTCATTTGTATTTTGAATAATCAGAATTTCAAATTATCTGCAGTGCCTTAAAGTCACCACGATCCTATTCATTTAATTTCAGTGAATAGATTAATGTGTTTGTTTTACAATGGTGCCTGGGTTTTCATTTGAAAAAATTTACAGGAAGAGCCTCTCTGTCTTTAGTCGACTTCCTAATTACACTAATTTTATGTGATTGATATATTAGGCTCTTGGGAAAGGGAAAACAGGGGCAGGGAGGCCACAATACAATCCCTTATTCTCAGCTCCAGACAGCACAGGAAATCCTCAATTAAATTGTACCACTTCCCTCAGCACTCAATAAAACTCACGCATTATATTTAATATCTTTAAACTCGTTTGTAATAATGATTTTATGTGAAGTGAGTGAAGTGAATTCATTCCTTCTAGACCTTCTTTTTTTTTTTTTTTTTGGTTCTTGTTACCAAGGAATGTGCGCTTTTGGTGAAACATCAAAATTCGAGAAGAATAAATCATGAAAAATTCAAGTTTCCTTCTGTTTCCCTTAGGTTTTCATTTAGAAAACTTTCTGAAATGTTTTCTCTCAGTTCAGGAAGGTAGATAAGAGGACATCTCCTCACTCACAGCCAGAAAACTGTGCACTTAATGTTGTGCTGGGACTTTTTTCTTGACAGGACCGAGAGGGGTATGAGGGTCCCCAGACCCAGAAAGGATGCAGATGCCGCAGGGCAGCGTCTCAGACGAGCGAGAGACTCTGGGCCTGGCTATGCTGTAGCATTTTTTCTTGTGGTGCGAGGTCTGACTGAGAACAACGTGTGCCTTGTGCGTGCCCCGTCAGGAAGGGTGGCTGGACCCTGACAGTTAGCAACTTGGCATGCAGCCTTCTGAGTCAGTGGCCCAGTTAGGGTCTGGAATGATTTTCCTCCCACCTCTGCTCCTCAGCCTGGCCTGTGTCACCACCCAGGTGGACGTTAGCTGAGGAAGAGCTGTTCGTTCCGGGAAGTGTTCCTTTCACCTGTCATCCATGGCTGAGCAGCGCAGGACCTAGGGGCCTGGGTGGATCACAGTTGTGAGGAGCACATTCCCTTTATGGTGAGCATCTGACAAGTGCCAGCCCCACCTGTAGGATCAGCTCATACTCCTGAGGAGGATAGACTAACCCACCCAGTTCCACTGTCCTCTACTCTGACCTGTCCCTGGGCGTTACTTCCTCCAGAGCTGTGTGTCTGTGACCCTCTGTGTGAGCCTTACCTCACTGAGGTGAGTATTCAGGACTCCATCCTGACATCAACTGGCTTGCAGGCTTAGCGTTAAGTGCTGTTCCCACCCTGGTAAAGAAGGGAGATCTTTAGGTTAGACTAAAGACAAAAAAAAAAAAAGATTCAGAGCAAAGTTCTTTCCAAAAGTACTATTTATTTAGATGAGTATTTTTTATAATTTTTTTTTAATTAGAGGATAAATACTTTACCTTAGTGTGATGGTTTTTGCTATACATCAACATGATGAGTATTTTCTCTCTCAGAGGGGCGCTGAGTTTAGGAAGGGTAGAACCCCTGACAAACACATCCCTTTCCTACGTCGTCAAAATGTTCTCAGAGACTCTAAGCAATCATCCTGATTCGGTAAGTCTCCAAATGTCCAGAGCGTCTCTGTGGTAGAAGAGGAGCAAATGGCTAAGAGGACATCATTTCTCAAAATCCTGTAATCCTGACTGTCTCCTATGTGATTCTGAGGAAGGAGGAAGGAAAGGGGTTAACCATCAGGATCTGGGTACCTCTAGTGGTCCAGCAAGACTTCTAGATGTCCAGAATACTCATTAAAAATCTCCAAAAAGCTCATCAATTTTAACGACAATTTTAGCCTCAAAAGATTATTTGGTTACAAAGTTAGCCTAATGATTGTTGCACATATGAAGATAATATTTTAGCACTAAATTTAATTTATACTAATAAGAGAAAATTGCTGTTAGTCTCAAGATAGATTATTTTTGACTACTTCAAAATATGTTTTGAAGTTCCTTAATCATCTTGATAGCATCTCATATACTCAGAATGTTGTATTACTCAGACCATTGACATCAGGCCTTAGCTGCCCACAGGAAAAAAGGAGTAGACTTTTACCTTCTGGCACCCCTTTGCATTGAAAACGTACTCTGCACAAAATGAGTGCTTAATAAATAATGAATTAATTGGCAGGGACCATTTAAGGTCCCAAGAGCTTTAACCTAATATATTAGTGATTTAATATTTAAGCTTTGCTTTTGTGTTTAGAAGGGAAATAGAGGGAAATGTGGGCTGTTTGAAAGGAGCACTTGAGTTTTAAATCCTAGCTCCCAGCCATGGGTTTGGACAGGTTAGCAATCTCTCTCGGATCCTATCTGAAACTTAGCTATAAAAGGCAGACGATGATACTTTCTCACAGAGTAACTGCAGGGATCGGCTATGATCACCTGTGAAAACGCCAGCACAGGACGTGTTCTGAGTATAGCAAATGACATTCCTTTCCTTCCATCTCTACATGGTCCTGTTGATGCATCCTCTGCAAGGTTAACAGAAGAGTTGTAATAAACATTCAGGCAACATGTTTTTTCCCTTAAGTTACAGTAGAAGGGTAAAATAAACATATTTACCCGCTCATGCGTTGCTCAGCCCATTCATTCAACCTTTAACCTACACTCTCTGAGTACCTAAATCTGTCAGCTGTGGTACGAAGCAATGGGGCTTACAGAGAATTTTAAGACACAGTCACTCCTTTGAAGAACTTATCCATTCTCCTCTTCACTGTAGTTCATCTACCTTCCATCTGTGGAGATAAGGGAGAAGTAGACCAAAGAGTTGAGGGAGGGGAAATGTAAAAACAAAAAGAAAAATTTTAACAGAAGTTCTTAAAATTGTATTGACATAAAAATGAAGAATTTATTAAAAATAATAATAGAGCTAGTTATGCTGTATATAATACACCAGAGGAAACTGTGGCATATCCTCACTTAGTTAAGGCAAAATTAGCTTTTGGTTTGTGGCATGTACTCTGAAGTTTCCAATGCGGTAAATAATATTTTGTTGTTTACCCCACTCTATTTTCCTAGTGTTTCTTTGACTTGATCTTGTCTGAGTTAACAGACATTTTCTGGAATATAATTAGTTGATATCATCCAATTCATAAATCTTCCTTTTCCAAAAACAGTTCCCATCACTGTGATGAATAGCATTGTGTTCTTTTATACTCACCAGGTGTGTTGATACTGAATTTAGGATGTGCCCAGAGTGACGGCTTCTGAAGTTCCCTTCACACATTTTTGCTCTCTTTTGAGACTATCTTTTCCCAACTTTAAGTTTTAGATCAGGAACGAAGCCTGAATCTCCCCCAGGCATATCTGTTAGTGATCTGCTACTGAATAAGAAATACCTGGACTTCGACTTGGGAAAAGATGAGAAGAGATACTCATTAGATTTGCTTCAAAATGTTGAAAGAATGGCATAGGCAAAAGTGTTTTCGCAAACTCCCGTTTGCTGTCTTTGCCATCCCCATGGTGTGGGAGGGAGCTTGACTCTCGCAGCTGTTTGCAGTGAGGATTTTCTACCATTCTCACCTGTAGTTATCTATCAGTCCTGGTAGCATGATTTTTTAATATGGAAATGGATTCTTTTTAATGGAGAAAAAACTCTTTATACCTCAAATTTAGCATATGTTTTTGTGGGGAAAAAATAAAACAATCTGATAATTAAAGCTATTGTTGGTATGGACCCTGTTCTTGACCCCAGCGTAATCCAAACTGATCCCTAAAGAACATTTATTCCCTAGCAGGTTGCCCTTCCTTCCTTCCATTAACATCCTGCAGGAAGGCCCAACTGGCTGTACCTTGAGAGCCAGGAAGACTGAGGAATATGGCACACGCTCCAAGCCACAGCTGCCAGCAGTCCCAGTGCCCTCTCTGGGCATTCACCTCCTTGTCCCCTTCCCCTCTAGTCTCGTAGGTGCCCGTTCTCAAGCCCTTCAAGTGTCTTGCCATGGGGCCTTTGAGTGAGGCCCATCCTGTCTGATTCCTCACCTAACAGTCTGAGATCTTTGTCTTCTTCTTCCATTCAAAATAAACAAATAGCCCACATGATACCATGTCAGAAATTACCTTTAGTGTCTCTGCTGCTCTTAAGCAAGTTAGGCATTAAAATAGAACATACAGACCAACAAACAATAAGCAAGTCATTAAGTAAAAGCAATTATTTTTTAAAAATATTTTGATCATCAAGGGCCATTTTCTTTTTTGTTAATAGGCACTGCAATTTTGAAAGATTGCATCTATAAAGAAGACTGCACACTACCTTAACTAAAATTGACATCCTACTTAGGTTTCTCTTCATATCACACACATATATCCACTTTCACTACAGTAATAGACATGTTTTCTATTTTTATTATTTAAGGACAGAAGTAATAATCTATCACAACTTTGAGAAATGCAAGATTGTAAATGGGGATTTGCTAACTAAGTTAATATTGTTCCAACCAAATATAAGAACTTTGACAGTTTGGGGGGGGGGGCTGTGAAGACTTATCATTTCAATTTAGCTTTTTAAAGATGTAAAAACTGCAAGATTCCTCTCCCTCTCTGCAATTACTGTTTTTACTAAACTCCAGGTTTCCAAGCTCCTCAGGGTGGGGATCCCTGGTTAGAGTTTGCCAAAATAAAACTTAGATTTTTTTTACTGCCTTATTTCTTGCAGCAGCTTGTTTCCATGGGTTGATGCTCACAGAGCAGTCAAAAAGATACCAACATGATTTCCTGTGATCCTAGTACGCGGGTTGTCTATTACATGAAGTGTGCCAGGATCCTTGCCCTACACAGCCTGGGATGGAAAATGTAGGAGGAAAAAAAGGGTCAGGATGACAAGGACCTGAATTGAAAGAATGAGCAAAATTCAGCTTCTCCTCTATAGATTTTTTCACTCTAAGTGCCATTCACAGAAATTTGGTATCCATGGAGACGAATGCAGTACATGCTAAGGTTACGTATTCTCTGCAGATACAGCAGGCTGGCTATCCAATCTGACGCCACATTTAGGAATAGCAGAGGGAAAATGTTTGAGAAAAGTGTTGAATAATTAATTGAGTACTTGTCACATGCAGGGAACCAGGATTTGCACAATGAAGGATACAAAATATACAACAAACGATCATAAATATGGACCATTTGTGTCCAGGTAGGAGTCTCAGCTACCTTTAGCATGCTAGCTTTTCTTAAAGCTGTAATACTGTCTATGAAAATATGAGAAAATGTTCCTATCATAAATTTGCATTTTAACCCCTGCTTTGGTAGAAAACAAAGTGTTGTCAAACATAAGATGGAATTTTCCTAAGACATATTTATAATTGAATGATAAACAAGAAAGCAAGAATTCCCAGAAATTGAGTATCATCACAGCCTTGCAGGCTGGTAACCAGAAATGAGGCAAAACTGGGGGAAATGGAAATCACTGAGAGAAGTTAGCCTTCTACAGCCTGATGCTTTAATCAGGGTGAGAGAGCTGTCATGGCAAGAAGAAAGGAGTGTGTTCAGAGGAAGAGAGGGGAAGGAGACAAGTAGTCTGGAAACAAGAACCCATTCAAGAAAGCTGATGTAGGTTATGACCAGGAATGGGAAGTTCATGGTGATTTCGGTGGGAATCAGGGGAGAAGGACCCCTTGGGGGTTAAGGAATTCCCTGGGCTGCAATTCTGTCTGAACTCAATGTTAAATCCTAGAGATGCCAGCTAGAAAAATTCTATGAATTCTCAGTGGAAGGGGGTGAGAGTTCTGGCATAGCCTTGGGGAATAATCCTGGGAAAGAGTTAAAAGCTTTCCATTGTTCTAATTGTTTGCTCAGGTCCTGGTGCAGTTGGTAAAGAATCTGCCTGCCAATGTAGGAGATGCAAGAGACTTGGTGTTCGATCCCAAGAGACTTGGTGTTCGATCCCCGGATGGGGAAGATCCCCTGAAGTAGGAAATGCAACCCATTCCAGTATTCTTCCCTGGAAATTCCATGGACAGAAGAGCCTGGTGGGCTCCAGGCCACTGGGTCGTAAAGAGTTGGACACAACTGAGCACACACTACTACTATTGTTCTATTAGACTCGGGGAATGATATATTTGGATCAATTTTATAACTTCTTAAAAAATGAAAAAGTTAAAAGCCCCTGCTGCCTATTCATTGGTCAGCCAGGTGTATGATTTGAAGAAGGTGGGAAAATCTGTATTGATTTAAGATCATGTCACATAGAAAATGTGGTAATGAAATTGTGTCATGGCAAATTGCCAGGCATAGGAGATAACAGGGGAAAACAATTGAGCACTCTAGAGAAAAATGCATCCTTATTTTCAATCTCCTGTTAAAACATGTCCCAGGCTATTCTTTAACCTGAGAATCAAGAATATTTTCCTGTTGACAGATGTCTACCTCAATAAGTAAGCTGAAAGAGTCATCCTGGTCATATAAAATGTTGTATGTATGTGTCTTTCTATTCACATACTCAACACTGGAAATCGTTTTCATGCCACTAATTAATTTTGCATGTGATTTATTTGACTTAAACATTTTTTTAAATTTCACGTAACACATGAATTATGGCCAACATGGTAGATCCACACTGTACCTAAGCATCTCCACTTGCCCTTCTCTTCAGATAAATGTTCAAAGTCACCATAGTGTGATTGTAAATCTAAAGAAGAAAGTCATCACATGCCCCTGGGTTGTTTTTTGTTTTTGTTTTTGTTTTTACAGAGAGATTCTGAAGTCTATGTGGTATGGACTTAGCCATGTCTAGGTAGATCTGATAATATTAAAAGTTTGTCATCTCCTCCAGCGTGAAGCTGCAAGATGCACACCCTTGTTCTATTTCTTAAGTGATTGGTTAAAGCCAGTTAGTGACACTGAGATAAGTAAGAGAGCTGAGATGAATAAATTGGCCCCTCCCTTAATACAAGGATCTGTTTCTCAGGAAATATCTGGTTTGCTATCATTAGAAGTATCTACTTCTCCTTTTACTGCATACACCCACATTATGCCAGTTCTGCATGTATTCCCATTGTTCTTCTGAGGTCCCCCAAATAAATGTAAAGGTGGAGTTTCCGGCTGCTAGCAAGCCTCCCTGAGACGTAATTTCTTACACCTTTATTTTAATGCTAGGTGGAATATTTGTTTCACTGCCCCTGCCCATCAAAACCTTTGTCTTCTTGCAAAATAAGAGCCCCATGCATTGGTCACTCATTAAACTATCCAATTTCTGTCCCCTGGGTTCACATAATCTGGATTCCCAGCACAATTTAACTGCTCCTGGGTTACTGGCCATGTAGCTGTAAGGACCTCCTTTCAGTCTTTTTGAATTATATCCTTTGACTTACACATAAATTCTCTACCCACTCTCGCTTGTTCATCAATTCAGTCATTAAAGAGAGCCAAGTATTGATGGCATCAGGTTCTGTATTAGGTGCTGGGAACATATATCTAGTTAGACTTGGTCCAATGACATCATAAAGCTTACTGCCTAATGGAGGTATATTGTTGTTTTCAGTTGCTAAGTCGTGTCTGACTCTGCAACTCCATGGTCTGCAGCCGGCTAGGCTCCTCTGTCCTTCACCATCCCCTGGGGTTTGCTCAAATTCATGTCCATTGAGTCGGTGATGCTATCTAACTATCTCATTCTCTGCCACCTCCTTCTCCTTTTGCCTTCAGTCTTTCCCAGCATCAAAAAATCTTTCTGCATTGAGTTGGCTCTTCACATCAGGTGGCCAAAGTATTAGAGTTTTAGCTTCAGCATCAGTCCTTCCAGTGAGTTTTCAGGGTTGACTTTCCTTTAGGTTTGATCTCCTTGCAGTCTAAGGGACTCTCAAGAGTCTTCTCCAGCACCACAATTTAAAAGTGTTAATTCCTCGGTGCTCAGCCATCTTTATGGTCAACTCTCACATCCGTACGTGACTACTGGAAAATCCATAATTTTAATTATATGGACTTTTGTAGTGGTTTCTGCTTTACTGAAAAGTCTCTGCAAAGTGGTCTCTGCTTTACTGAATACTTAAGAAAGCTGTGTATGTGCTTTCCTAAAATAAAATGCTTTCCTACTTACTAGAAGACTACCAAAAAATAATATGTGAGTTGAACTTTCCTTAAATGGAATTCAGGTTTTAATGCCCTGATACAGCTTGCTATTTTAGGGAATCCTGTAAGGTTAATAATCAAACTTTAGTTTTAAAATTTTTATTATGAATCTGAACTTTTGCAATGAGAAATTTTGTTTAATGTTGGAAACTTTCATAAATAGTTCAAAAAAGTCAGGCATTTCAAAAAATGCATAAAAGTAAACATTTATTAATATAAATGGAATCACTATTTTAAATGCTCTCAGGGCAATTGTGATTTAAAGCAATCCTTATATAACAATGCAAAGAACATAATTAACCATTAACTTATTTTTAATAAGTTAGGACTTTCAAATTATAATTTCTGTGATACAAAAGCAAAAAATTTAGCAATATAAAAATTTAATCAATAGGAAAAGCAAAATGAAAATTATGGGAAAATATATGTTGATTCAATGAAAAGAAACACACTGACAGTTCATTACACAAGACCTTTTTACCTCTTGTGTTTGAGGAAGCAAATTCCCTTGAAGTCTTTGCCTTGGAATCTCTGTTCTGCCATGTTTTATTTTCTTAGGGCTACCATAACAAAATACCATGAACTGATGGCTTAAACAACAGAAACACTCACAGTTCTGGAGGCCAGAAATTCAAAACCAGGATGTCTGCAGGGCTGGTTTTATTCTGAGGCGTCTCTTTTGGATGTTAAACAGATGTCTTCCCCTCTGCTATCTATAAGTGTTCCAATCTCCTCTTCTAATAAAGACACCTGATTTGGGATTAAGAGCCCATTCTTACAAGTTCATTTTAACTTAATTACCTCTTTAAAGGCTCTAGCTCCCAATGTAGTTACATTCTGAGGTTCTGGGGTTAGGGCTTCAGTCTATGGATGTGGGGGCACAACACAGCCCATAACACATCTCTAGATTAGAGAATTCCATTTTACAAATAAATAGCAATGCAAGCTTTTTTTCCTCCTATAAAAACTTCAGTGTAGAGTAGGTTATCAGATAACTGCTATATTCATAGTAGACACTTTCTGAAAATCAGTTGATGAGATGATAACAGTGCCTACGTTGGAGAGCAGAGAGCAGAAGAATGAAAAATGGGCCCCCCAGATGAATGGAAAGTGAGTGGAGAATTGCGTTAGAATATGCTGCCAAGGAGCTACCTTCAGGAAGGTATGTTCACAGGCAGCTGGATGAAGGTGGGAGGGCAGAGATGCAGAAAGATCTGATGCCTGCAGGCTGAGAAGGAGTCCAATTACACAGGAGGAAGTGTGTAACTGAAGCTAAATTGTGATTTACAAATTGGCCCTGGTGGGGAGCGGTTAATGTTAAACATTAAATGCTAGAGGTTAGACGTTCTTTACTTCTTGCTTTTCAGTTGTTCTTTCTGTTTGATGTTTTTGCCATGGTTCCAAGCTGAATTAGCACTTTGGAGGGACGATCTCGAAAAGTTGATTTAGGAAATAGTTTTACTGAAAGAACAGCAGTGGTACGAGGAAAAGAGAAAATGATCTTAAATGCATAGGAGGAAATCTGGTGGTGGGGCAATACTTCTCTTCTGCCAAATTTAAGTAATTCATTCTTAATGTATTTTTTGCTGATGAGATAAGCCCTGGCTCATGGTAGGCGCTCAGCAAATATTTGTAAATATTATTAATGTTTACTTTATACTTAGCAATAGCTTTCCTGCAAAGAAGTAAAAATTCCATTTTCAAAGGTATTAAGATGTGCTCTCAAAAAAAAAAAGATGTGCTCTCATTGCCCTCACTATCCTCTCACCCACAAGGAGGATTCAGAAACAGATCGGGTTACAATGAAGCAGAAAGGAGAAGCTGGTATAGAAAATAGCATCAGTTGTCAGGAAGACTGAGTTGTAATTTGGAAGGGTGGGGTGTGCCAGAAGGCTCGGATCAGATTGAGCATGAGGATTAGAACCGAGGGGCTTTGAACCAGGAGAGATAGGCTAAGAAGCTGATGAGCCGGTCAGTACCCCCTGAGGATGTTAGAGGTTATACCTCTTTTTCTAAAGTCTTAAAACTTCTGAATTCTGAAGCCTGGGTGTTTTCCCTTTCTCTAAACACAATTTTGAGGGTTCCTATGATACAGGTTCTTTTTTAGGTTCTTTTCTACCTAAATTGCTACTTTCCCCCATATTTTTGCAGGCTTCTCTTCCTTTGCCTACCTCTTAAATATTGGTGCTCCTTTTTTTCCCCCAGACCCTCTTTTTAAAATATATCATATTATATATGTTTAATACATATCATGTATGTTTTACATAGGTTAAAAATATCTTAAAAACTATCCCTTGGCCTTAAAGTTTATTTTAGTGGCTTGGATCATGCAGAAGACTTTAATTTTGGTATAAGATACCTTATCAACTTTCTTTGTGGCCTTTGCTATTTTGTCTTTTTGAAGAAGGTCTTCACTACTTTGAGATCACATGTATCCATCCAATCATACATTTTCCTACAATTTTAACATTTTGATCTGTCATGTTTTAGTAGTCAACTGTAGTTTCTATTTGTAAATGTTTTTTTAGAATGTATCTAAGTTTAAATTGTTTGGATGTTGTATGTTGCAAATGAGTGGCCTGTCTCAACATCATTTACTAAGTAAATTCTTTCTTCACTCATTTAAAATACCATCTTTATCATGTACTAAGTTTTGGTACGAGTCGATTCTCTTCTAGACTTTATTATGTTTCATTGGTTTATTTTTCTATTTATTTATGCTTCCCTGGTGGTTCAGTGGTAAGGAATCCTCCTGCAATGCAGAAGAGGCGGGTTTGATCCCTAGGTCGGGAAGATCCCCTGGAGAAGGAAATGACAACCCACTCCAGTATTCTTGCCTGGGAAATCCCATGGACAGAGGAGCCTGGTGGGCTACAATCCTTGGGGTTGCGAAAGAGTCAAACACAACTGAGCAACTAAACAACAGCAACAACACATCAATTCCATAATGTGATAATGTTTATAGCTAATTGTGCTTGGTTGCTCAGTCATGTCCGACTCTTTAGGACCCCTTGGACTGTAGCTTGCCAGGTTCTTCTGTCCATGGGGATTCCCCAGGCAAGAATACTGGAGTGGGTTGCCATGCCCTCCTCCAGGGGATCTTCCCAACTCAGGCATCGAACCCAGGTCTCCTGCATTACAGGTAGATTCTTTACTGCCTGGGCCACCAGGGAAGCTCCTTATAGCTAATTGTTAGGTACAAAAGGTGTTCTGTTTCCCTCCTAGCAGATTAACATGTTCCATTCTGAAACACATTTTCCCTTAGATTCCATAACACCATCAGTTCAGTTCAGTTCAATTGCTCAGTCGTGTCCGACTCTTTGCGACCCCATGGACTGCAGCACACCAGGCTCCCTGTCCATCACCAACTCCTGAAGCTTGGTGAAACTCATGTCCATTGAGTCAGTGGTGCCATCCAACCATCTCATCCTCCGTCGTCCCTTTCTCCTACTGCCTTCAATCTTTCCCAGCATGAGGGTCTTTTCAAATGAGTCAGTTCTTCGCATTAGGTGGCCAAAGTACTGGAGTTTCAGCTTCAGCATCAGTCCTTCGATGAATATTCAGGACTGATTTCCTTTAGGATGGACTGGTTGGATCTCCTTGCAGTCCAAGGGACTCTCAAGAGTCTTCTCCAACACCACAGTTCAAAAGCATCAATTCTTTAGCATTCAGCTTTCTTTATAGTCCAACTCTCACATGCATACATTACTACTGGAAAAACCATAGCTAAAAACCATAACACCATATTCTCTTCTTTTTTTTTCTCGTGTTGCCACTTTGCCCATATTTTTATAGACTTCTCTTCCTTTGTCTACCCCTTAAATATTAGGATTCCTTTTGGTTTTCCCCCAGATTCTCTCCTATCATCATGCAAGACACACTTTCTGAATGATCTCATTGGCTCATATGACTTCTTTCACCAATATCATGGTATCAAAACCTCTAAACCTAGTTTTTCTGCTGAGTTTTATAACAACATATCCATCTTCACTTTGATGTTGAGTTCAAAACTGAATGTACATATTCCCTGCCAGACCTAACTCAACAAGTGGCACCGTTTGTCATGCCTGAAACTTGAGTGCCTTCTTTGAGAGTCTCATTCCTTAGCCTCATCCCACAGTAAATCTCTCATCTCTCACCTTCAATCCATCACCAAATTATATTGATGACATTTCCTAACCAACTGTTAAATCTGCTCATATCCCCTTTCCACATCACCACCACCCTATTCCAAACCACCATACTTTCTCTTCTGGTCAAGCCACCAGACTTCCTTTATCTGGTCTCCATACAACTGTCAAACTAATATTTCAATAAACTTAACATTTCAGTACAGATCTAGTCATGTTGTTTGTTGTACGAAACTCTTCACTATGTCCCCATTTTTCTTGGATGAAAGTCCAAATTTCTGAATATGATTAAAAATCCACATACTGTCTTCACTTTTTTCACTGTAACCACACTGAGCTCACTTTGGTCCCAAGAATGAACCATGCTCATCTTCACCCATCTTTGTGTTATCATCTCAGCATGCAGTATACACGCATCCCTGGTACTGCTATTTCTATTGGCATTTCTCCTTACTCATCTCAAGTATTCTTGTTTTTACCAGAATATCTTTTACTTATCTTTAGACTTCAGATGTGACTTTGTTCAGGGAGAAGCCTTTTGGGGTTGAAAATCTGGTGTTCATTTCTTCCTTAAATACTCTCAAACTACCCTGAACTTTCCTTCTCATATTATATATTTCACCATAGTGTAATCACCAGTTTAGTTGTCTGTATCCAGCATGAGACCATTTAGCTAATAGTAAGTAATTCAGTAGTGTTATTTTAATTCCCTAGTCACAAGCCTTTAATAATCCCTCATTCCTTAATCAGTAAAGGTCAGATTCCAGATTTAACTTTCTACAATTTTTCACTAATCTACTATGTTGGCGTTGCAACATATTATTCCTTTCCCATATCTCATATTCCCATTATACTTAAACTAACACAACAGGTCAGTCCTTCAACCTAACATGTGTTTTCCTGGTCCAGGATAAATGAAATCTCCATCATTATGCATTCTTCCCAAATTCCCTCATGTAGAAGTAATCTCCCCTTTCTCTGAATTTCCATTGTGTCTTTTTATGTTCAGAGCCTTGTTGCATCTTTTCTCTCATTACTATTATAAAACATAGTCTTAGTTTTGATGCCAAGTATATAACTTTTAAAGTTAGAGACCACATCCTTTTGATCTCTGTCATTCCCCAGTAGCATGTTGAACATTAACCACTGGGTTCTGCCTGTGATATATACTCAGTATTTCTTGAACAAATTTAACATCTGTAAGGCCACTGAGAAATTTATCTTCCTAGAGATGCAGCAGGAGAAAAATCATATTTTCTATCTATTAATAGAGAAAATAGAGAGTTGAATTATAAAGGAGAGAAAACGACTAAGAGTGGTCATTTCTATGAGTCATGGGCTATTTAAGAGGATTTGGGAAGAAAATGAAAAGACTAGAATAAGGTGACTCCTTTAAGGTTATTTTTATAACTAATAAATTTCAGAAAATGTGGTCACTTCAAATACCGTGTTTCAAAGAACACTCCAAAGTATGTATTAAATAGTTATGCCTCAGAATACCAGCTCGTATTTTAAACACAGTAGTCTCAGACGGATATTACTGTGTTTGGTAGAGATGATTAGACAGGTATATATATAATTCTTAAAGTTTTCTTGAGCTGCAAGTGCTGAAGTATTTACAGCAGGGAGAGAAGTGTCCCCTCTAGGAAACACTGACACTATATTGAATTTGTTTAACTCATGTTAAAAGTAACAAAAAGCCAACTTAAATGGCTGCAGGCAAAAATGAGATTTCCTTGGCCTCACATAATTGACAGGATTACGCCACTCATGTTGTATAACAAAATATCATAGTCTGAGTATTTAACAATAGAAATGTGTTCTCTCATACTTCTGAAAACTGGAAGTCGAAGATCACAGAGCCAGCAGAGTTGATATCTGATGAAGGCTGTCTTCCTGGCTCATAGATGACTGCCTTTTGATTATATCCTCACATGGTAGAAAGAGAGGACGGTCTGGTGTCTCCTCCTTTGCTTATAAGGTACCATACTGACTGGCTTGAGGGTCTACCTTATGACCTCATTTAACCTTAAGTACCTCCTTATGAACCCTAACTCCAAATACGGTCACATTGGAGATTAGGGCATAAATATGTTTCGGAGGGAGTGGGTGCAGGAGAGACACAATTCAGTCCATAACACTGACTGTTGAAACTTGATTTCTGAGAGATCACTCTTTCTTATGCATCTACCTCTGTGGATCCTCCTTTTTGGTCTCTTTTGCTGGATCATTTTCAATTTCCCAATATCTAAACATTAGGAGTTCCCAGCATTTAGACCTTGAGTCTATTCTCATGCCCTAAGTGATTTTGTGCACACCCATGACATTCAATACCAATTCGCCTTTGGTTCTGGACATCTCATAGATACTGTAAAGGTAACATGCTGTGTGGTATCATTTTAAGTCATGACAAGTAAACTCAAATATGCCTTCAGTGCTCTTGACCAAAGAACACTGCTCTTTACTCTCCAGATGACTAGTTCACATATTCTCTTTTCAAACCTCCACCTCTCTTAGTCAATACTCCTAATTCCTATTCCACTGAGAAATTAGAAGTCACAAAGAACTTTCATTCACAACATGACCACAACCCATCTAGCCCTACTTCTATCATTCACTCTGCCTTCTCTCCTATTTCTATGGATGAATCATTCATGCTACTTTCAAAGCCAAAGTGAAAAGTGACAAAGTGAAGTCGCTCAGTCGTGTCCAACTCTTTGCGACCCCGTGGACTGTAGCCCACCAGGCTCCTCTGTCCATGGGATTCTCCAGGCAAGAATACTGGAGTGGGTTGCCATTTCCTTCTCCAGGGGATCTTCCTGACCCAGGAATCAAACCCAGGTCTCCCGCATTGCAGGCAGATGCTTTACCCTCTGAGCCACCAGGGAAGCTCCAATCACCCCAATCACTGCTATAATGAATTACCCCAGACTTTCATGGATCTGGAGGTGGACCTTGCTAGGTACTCTGCTTAGAGTCTCACAAGACTAGAAACAAGGGGTCAGCTGGTCTGTGTTCCTTTTTCAAGGCTCTGCAAGAAAATCCATTTCCAAGTTCATTCAGGTTACCAGAAGAATCCAATTCCTTGGAGCTGTAGGACTAAAGTGACTTTCCTTGCTGGCTGTCAGCTGGGGGTAGCCTTAGCTTCTAGAGGCCTCTCTCTGCCTTGCACATGGGTCCTACATCTCAGAGTCAGTTGTGGTATGCTAAATACTTGTGACATTTGGAATTTCTCTAACTTCTTATTCTGCTTCATCTCCTCTCTCTTTCCAGTCAGAGAAAGTGCTCTGCTTTTAAGGATCCATGTGATTAGATTGAGCACACCCAAATAATCCAGGACAATCTCTCTCTTTTAAAATCCATAACCTTCATTGTATCTTCAAAGTCCCTTTCACCATGTAATAGAGTATATTCAACTGATTCCAGGGACTAGAGTGTGGACATCTTTGGCAGGTTATTCTGCTTATCACATACTCCATTTGTGCTCCAAGAATTTCTCCCTCTGTCCTTGCAACACTAATTATTTCTTTCAACTGGGTCTTTTTTGACAGCATACAAAATGCTGATATTTCTCCCATGTTAAAAATGCTTCCTTGATTTCATTTTCTTTCCACTTACTGTCCCCATTTCTCTGTTCTCACTGGAGGAAACCACCTTGAAAGAATTGCTGTCTACCCCCAATTGTCCTTCCATTCTCTCTTGATCTTCCACCCTTTCTACCATACTAAACCTGATTTTGTCAAGGGCACAGAGGATTACACATTTTAAATTCAAGGGTCAATTTTCAACCTTCATCTAAATTTCATTTTACAAAGCTCACCATTGAAAATTTCATTTGGCTTTCAGGATACCCCAGTCTTAGCTTATTTCTTACCTCTTGGGAGCTCCTGCTGAGTCTCCTTTGCTGGGTCTTCCTCGTTTCCTGACTACTTAATCTCTGGATACCTGAGGCTTTTCCATCTGTACTCATTTCCCTGGTAATTATATCCAGCTTCATGGTTTCAAATATGATGAATATACAGTGACTTCCAAAGTTACGTCTATAGCCTAAAACTGTCCCCTGAACTCTAAGCTTATATATTCAACTACCCTTCCCATATCTCCATGTAGATATCCTATAGGCAAAGGTAACACATTCACTGTCAAACTCTTTATCTTCCCTCCAAAGGCTGTTCTTCCCACTCTTGGTCAATGCCAGCGCACTTCTTCCATTTAATGGAACCCAACATACTGGAACTGTTAGTGACTCCTCTCACTAATCTACCTCCCTTATCCCTAGTGTCCAATCCACTTTAAAATCCTATTATTTCTAAAACCAAAATATAATCAGGAGCCAAGCACTTCTAGACATCAAAGCCATCTATTGACACCACTGTGATGTCTGGCATGTTTTATTTCAATATTCAAAATGTATTTCAATATTCAGTACCCTCTATCAGTTCCCTTTCGTCCAGTCCGACCTCCACACAACTACCAGTGAGCCTATTAAAGGCTAGTCTGCTTAGAACCCTACTTCTTTCAGGGTAAAAGCCAAAGACTTTCCGATGACCAAGAATTCCCTACCTGATCTGCATGCTGTAGGCCCATTGCCATCTCCTGCTGCTCACCATGCCTCTACCTCAGAGTCTTTGCACTTGCTCTGTGCCTCTTCTTTCCTTGTTCAAGTATCACCTTTGTCATGAGACCCTCCCTAGATATTCAGTTTAAAATTGCTAGACTCCATCTGACCAATAACGCTTCCTGGTCATATTTTTTCCTCCATAGTATTACCACTATTCAGTATCCTATTATAAACTGTCTCCCCTCAGAAGAATCTAAATTTTATGAGGGTAAGGGCTTCTGGGTTAATCTGTTTGTGTTTTTCACTCCTGCATCGCCAACACTTAGAACAGTGCCGGGTATAGAGTAGGCAATCGGTCACTATTTGTTGCTTTTGAGTGAAGGTCCAGAACCACTCTTCAGTTTATCTCAAAACCAGGTTCTTCTCTTGGTCTTCCCTAAGTCAGCGTGTGGCAACTCTGTTTGCTGAAGCCAGGATCCTGGGAAGTATCTTTGGTTCCTCTCTCTCATACCCCATATCTTGAAATCCTGCCAGTTACACACACACACACACACACACACACACACACCCTCCAGAATTCTGCCCTCTCATTCTGTCCACTGCTTACGCCCAAATTCAAGCTGTTATTGCAGTGCCCTCACTATTGGTCTCCCTGCCTCACCGCTGGCTCCCCTGGAGCCCATTTTCCACACAGAAGATAAAGGAAATCATAGGCTTTCTTTACTTCAAAACAGTCTGTTAGGTTTTCTACCTGGGGATAAATGCTAATCCTTTACGGGGCCAGTGAGATGCTTCCAGATCTTGTCCCAGACATATCTCCCTGAACCCATCTCTTCCTGATGTTCGTTGTCTTCCAGCCACTCTATTTCCCTTTCTGTTTCTTGAACATGCCACGTATTCCCCTCCCTCAGGCCTTCCCACGGTTCCTCTGCCTGGCAGCAGAGACACGGGTGACCGCTCATTTACTTCATTCAGGCCTTTGCTCCCATTTGCTTTAAAAGCGTGCATCCCTAATCATCATTTCTTAAACAACACACACTTGTGCATATGCATACACACACAGATACACCTGTGCCCTTATTTTCCTTTATTTCAAAGCCCTTATTATCAGCTGACATTATATATTAACCTATTTTTATTGCCTGTCTTCCCTCTTCTCCAAAACCTAAACTACATGAAAGCAGATACCACCTGTTTTGTTCCGACTTCTGTATCTCCAACATCAAAGATGAACCCCAACAACTACGGTCTCACTTAACTCTAGTGTGTAGAATCTCAGACAGCTATCAATACCTTCTTTCTCAAAGAATCTGTATTCATATTTGAAAAAGGACTCATCTGTCTTAAAAGTTGCGCCTACCCCTAAAACATTGTCTGTTTCTAAGGCAATGGAGAAATCAGATTGGTCAGTCTGGGTCACGTGCCCCTTCTAGTTCTTTTGGAGGGGAGGGTCTTAAGAGGAAGGCAGTGCAGTCTCTAGATAGAGGAAGGAAAGTCTCCGAAGGAGGGGGAAGAAAGAGGTTCTGTTAGCAGAATGGGGGGGGGGGGGGGGAGGATATGGGGGAGGCAGAAACAACAGATGGCCACCACCGAGATTTTCCAGAGTGGGAAGAGAAAAAGAGGGATGAGCTGGGGGCCCTGGTAGAGGAAGTCTCCCTAAATAACTGTACCTTCACACAGTTTGGGCGAGAACGTGCTGAAGCCCCCGGCATGCTTGTGTGGCATCCCCGTGCTCCGCTTCTTGAATGATCCCCGTGGGGGGTTGCAGGAGGGATCTCCCTGGCATGAGTAATCCTGACGCTTCACCGCAGAAGCTGGAGGAAAGAGAGAAAAGCAGGGACCAGCAGCATAAACATAATTTCTGTTCTTCCCTACCCAGAATATCGTTCACCGGCTCAGAGGCGCAAGTCTGCCTCCACGGCGATCAAGATTAGCAACTCTTTGAGGGAAGGGTAAAAACGAATGAGTTCAAAAACAAGCAACAGCTGGCTCGTGGGCAAAGGTGCATACACACGCATTGGGGGGAAATAGAAATCTTTGCCCGCTCTCATCAAGCTCAGCGTTTCTTGTCTTGTTTTGTTTTTGGATACACCTCGCCACAAGGTATTTTAAATTGTTAAAATTTATTCCTGGAAATAGAAAATGTGTCTTGGGTTCTCCTGAGAGCGGGGTGCCCAGGCTCGGCGCAGGCACACACACACACACACACACACACACACACACACGCATTCTTCCCATAGCACAGCACTTTAAAATTAATAGCACATGCAGAGGAAAAACTAAACCCTTTGACGTCACTCTTGAAATGAGGAAACATAAACAGAAAAGGCTCCACTCCAGTGAGCTGCCAGAGTTGAAGCCGATTGGTCTTCGCTTTTCCTTGCCTGTGGCCACTGACAGCACCTCCCAGCCCAGCAGGCCGGCTGCCCGCTCCCCCAGCCAGTCGGGGGGTCTGGGCGCTGCAGCAGGCTCAGCTCCATCCCAGCGCTTGCTGGGAGAAACGTGGTGTCCTCACCCACAGAGAGTCTCTTTCTACCGTCCTTCCTTCCTTCCCAATCTCTCTGTGTGCTTTTGGTTTTCTTTCTTTTTTTTTTTTTTTTTCTTATTTTTTCTTACTTAATTATATTTGTAATCCTGGATGAAGTTGCTGGATTCCGCAGCACAAGTCTTCATGAACAAGCGGCTGCGCTCAGAGATTTCACGGCATTCAGAGGTCACAGAACTGCCACTATGGTTAAATGTCTTGTTTAATGGTTGAGGTAGGTACGACAGATTTCAGCGGCAACTCGTTTTTCTTGAGAGACTCCCAGGAGAGAGATGGCAGGAGTTTTATTTTAAATGAACCTGTATGTATATATTTTTTGGTCTGTGATTGTTACTACAGCAACCAGCTTTTGAATTTCCTTCCTTTTTCTAGGCGAACTGACTAAACATTATCACTTACCCTGAATTAACTGTTTCATTCCAAGCAGCCTAATGAGACACTCTGGCCTTTTCACTGGTCTTTGAGCCCCTCCTGAGAGGGTTGTGTTTTTTTCCTTTGGTTTTTTTTTTTTTTTTTTTCATGAATGCAATATTTCTTCTCCAATGTAAATCTTAGAGTTGAGTCAGATTTTCTTTTTGGTGGGACAGGACAGGAAAATACTGGTAAAGAGATTGGTGAGGGTTGTGGAACAGGGAAAAAGAAATTTCATTTTTCTCTTGAGTTTGTTATGTTTGTTGATAGAAGATGAAGAAATTAGTAGGAAGGGAGAAAAAAATTAATAATGAGACCAAAGGTTAAAAAAAAAAAAAAAAACCTATGGAAGATGTACCCGAAATATGAACTCTTGAGGAAAATGCAATTTATCAATTTGTTGAATTTTTTAAAATGTTCTGGATTTGGAAGTCAACAGGGGAGATCCAGGCACTGAGTTATATGATCAAATGACTTAGATATCATTATTTATTAAAGGAGAATAAAACTTCTTTATTAGCACTGCAAATTTGCTAATTGTCTTCTACAATAGTTGAAAGCAGAGTGAGATATTTAATTATGGACTTGAGTGATTGAGCCTGGGAACTAATCAACCATCTATAGGTTCTGCTCTTCATGTGTTTGACTAGAATAACTATTAAAATGTTAGACTAAACCTCTTTGCCCCTGAAAGCAGGCATATGCATTTATATACATAAACCACTGAATGTTGCAGCAAGCAGGGCAATTAAACCCAGGGTAATGAAACCCAGGGTAATGTTGTTTTCAATGGCACAATATTATTTTAGGTTGAGGAGAAACTCTGCTAAAAATCATTCCTATCTAGAGTCAGTTATTGTAAGAGCAATTTGAGTAATATATGGTTAATATGGATTTCCATATTACCCTTCTCAGAGTTATGCAATAACAAGACAGGATTGTTTGAAACCATTACTCTGTTTCCAAAATTTCTTGATTTTTTTCAAAGGTTTCTATTCTCAACATTAAGAGAAATTTTAAAAACTGGGTAATGTTAGCAGTAAGATTAAGCAAGGTGTAAAACACATCGTGCATTTCAAAGAATTATGAAATTAACTAAGAGTGTAATGTACCAAGTTAAGAACTGCAAAAATATTAGCCCTGAAATGCAGAGGATGTGCTGTGAATGGACAATTGCTTTTCTGCAGCGCCTAGTGGGAAAACAAGGACTTTGTGTACTGCAAATGCCTAACTGCCGCTCCTCCATTTCCTCTGCTTTATCTTTTATTACTGGCTGGTGAGACAAAGACGGGTGTCAGTAGTTAACGTTTTGATTGACATTTTCTTTAATATAATGAAGTCGCTTTGTGTATGAAGTAGAAGCCCAAAGTTAACAAGTTGCAACTCCAAAGTCTGTATCCTCTTTATAAGGTTTTTCACCTGACACTAAGCTGTCTGGTTTCAGAGTGTCCTCTGTTGAACATGAGACAAAATCAGTGGTGACTATATATATGTCAGCCCATTAACTGGGAGAAACTCTTTTGAATCAAGTTACTTAGGGCAAGGATGGAAAAATCCAAGATGTGTCAGAAGCAGACATCAACTTAGAAAAAATAATTGCCCCAGCACATTTTGCAATGCCTTACATGATGTTCTGCACAAAGTTCCCCTTTGTCAGTTCTCAATTAATACCTACTTAAAATGTTTGCTGAGAATTTACTACCCTTCATATATTGTAATTTAAATAAATTTCAACTATGGTATTTTCAACTGTCTTTGAAAAAAGTTTTTAATGTTAAAGCCCAACCTGACGTATAATCTATTTAGGAGGGCATTTGGAACACTGACTGGTGTTCTTTTCAGTCAAAGGAACATTTTACCCCAAAACAGATGCAAAAGTAAATTTCCTCAAAGTGAGATGGTACCGCCTGGGAAATGCCTCTGCCTAGGAATTAATCTTCCAAAGTTGAATTTGTTAACCAGGTTCCAATCATAGGGGAAGCTGCATGTTGACTCACACCACAGAACATGGTGTTGGAAGGAATGCATTAAGTGGTAAACTAATCCCAAGCAAGACCAAAAGGTCTTCATTATATTAAAGAGAAGTATCAAAAGTAAGAATCAGAATAGACTTCAGAACATCTAAATGTAAAACCTATTAGGTGTTCTAAGTGGTCTAACTCACATTGATTGGTAGCTGGTAACTTACCAAAGGAGGTAGGTAACTTATTGAAGAATCTTCAATGTTCAAAAATTTTTACCCAAAGACTCCACCATCCTGTGGATTCAGGTTATCTGTCCCAGAGAAGTTCACAGACAAGCAGGACTCTCTCTTTCTAAGAGGTGCATCTAGCTGGGGAGAAAGAGATTTGGCGTTTGGAAATGCAATGAGATCCTCTCTCTCGGTGCTTTCCCATGGTGGAATCTCCATTTCTCCTCAGAGCTTCCCCAGGGCCTCCCCACTTTTCCTAAGAATGAGCCTCGGGGAGCATATCTATCGCTCACGTCAGAGCCATGGGGTATTTTACAGGTATCAGGACCATTGACTTTACAAGCATCATAGGCGACTTTGTCAACATGCTGGCTTTGATTCCTGAGGTGATGCACACTTGGTGTATTGTGTGCGTGTCATGTCCGACTATTTGCAACTCCATGGACTGTAGCCCGCCAGGTTCTTCTGTCCATACCAGTTTCCAGACAAGAATACTGGAGTGGGTTGCCATTTGCTACTCCAGGGGATCTTTCCAACCCAGAAATCAAACCCACGTCTTTTGCGTCTCCTGCATTGGCAGGCAGATTCCTTACTATTGCGCCACCTGGTATATAAGCAATGAGTCATTTGGTATATTAGCAATCTTTAAAGTGATGATACAGAAGTTTGGGGGAGAAATGGGGGGAAAGGGATGTAGAATGGAGTTCTCCAGGCCAGAATACTGGAGTGGGTAGCCTTTCCCTTCTCCAGGGGATTTTCCCAACCCAGGGATCGAACCCAGGTCTCCTGCAGTGCAGGCGGATTCTTTACCAGCTGGGCCACAAGGGAAGCCCAAGAATACTGGAGTGGGTAGCCTATCCCTTCTCCAGCAGATCTTCCCGACCCAGGAATCAAACCAGGGTCTCCTGCAGGCAGTTTCTTTACCAACTGAGCTATCAGGAAAGCCCATGTCACCCAAAGTGACAATATCTACTATATTCCAGGCATGTTAGAGATTTGAATAAAGAGTGCAGTGAAATGTGTCAACATTCTAGTGTACAATCAAGGCAGGTATACTTTCCCAAGAATTGCTTAGGTATCTAGATGATTTAATTTGTACCCAGGAAGAGATTTCATGGGGCACATAAGAAAGAGCAGCAGATAGAGACGGGACCAGACAGGACCCTTATTCAGGCTCTAACTAGTTGGGAAGCACTTGCTTACTCTTGATCCCAGTTTCATCACCTATAAATGAAATTGGTTGTATTGGATTATTTCTTACAGTCTTTTTTTGATCAAACTTTTTATAGCATTCTTATTTGGGAATTTTAAAAATTCTATTTGTATATGAAAGTGTGAGTGTCAGACTTTTATTTAAAAAATTACTATATGCTTTCCACATGTCAAGATGTGGACAATATATTTGTAGTGATATCCATAAAAATTGTAATGTTTAAGGGAGTCAAAATTTTCCCATTGGTTGATTAAGCTATTGTACAGGTTTGAGATGGTGAATTAGATCAGTGCATTGATAGTTTCTCCATCATCACTTGAACTTGGAACCGTAAGAGTTCCAAAAAGCAGGAGTCCTTCAAGAACTTTGACAGCAACCCCAAGTGCCAGTAGCCAGTTGGTACAAGCAAGAATGTTTCCTAAACTGTGATGGGCTTGACCACTGATGCAGTGTCATATGGCAGGAATGTCCTTTGTGTCAAGAAACCAATATCCCAAAGTGGCTCAGAAGAACTGTGTGAGTTAAGGCAAATTTCTTCAACTTTGGAGGCCTCAATTTCCTCTGCTTTAAAATGAAGATCTTGGAATACTTCTAGGATGCCTTTTTCCTTTCCAGATTCTGTGCTTCACCGTGACAGGTTAATAGTGACTTGTTAGCATTAAACTCTTTTTATTCTTCCATCTTTCCCATCCTTTATTTCTTCTACTTCCCTTAAAAGTTTGCCTGTATTCAATTGTACTAGATTTATATAATTTTGCCTCCAAAATACCCTCATTGTCAAGGGAAAACATGAACAAGTCCCTGGGTTTTGGGCAATTTCTCTACAGGCGGACTGTGGCTCCCCAGGGAAGACCGTGTGTCCTCACCCTATTTCTCTCCTCTGAGGCTGACACGCTGCTCCTAGGCTGTAGCACCCTTCAGACAGTAGAGGGACATGTTCTTTTTTTTTGGGGGGGGGGACATGTTCTGAGTTCATTGTATCTGGAGACTTTAATGTGACAAGTGTCTTCTTCCTAGGTGCCAATCATTGTCTTAGGCTTTCTGTATTATTTCACTTTAATATCTCCTCTGCTCCAATTCTGGTTTCTTTAGAGAATAACTGAACACGTGTTAATAGCTAAGTTGGAGGAATCCTTAGAAGAAGAATGTTTTTGGTGAACCGATTGTCCATTGAGTGTCTGCTCTGAGAACTTACCCCTGTGGTATGGGGGGGATGGGGGGAGCTGCCTCCTCCTACTGGTGGATTTTAGTACAATTCAGTTATCCTAATTCAGGCACTGGTAGGATCCTCCTTGGGTCAGAGCATTCTTGTTGGCATCTCCTTGGGTGTTGATTTACAGTTAACATCTCAAGCGTGGAGAATAGGGAGCAAGGTTTGTAGCTTCAGATAAACCTAAAAATAGCATGACACAGAACACACATAAGTCTATTAAGCAATATATATTTCTTAATATCCTAGTGTGTAAAGAAATACCCCAGTATTTTCAAAATTAAAATCCTTTCTTGGATGCTTTGTACATTTATTTACATACAGTAAGAAGCATGAAAATAACAGCCTTAGTCAATATATTAGTAAAGAAAGCTTATTTTATTCATACCCCTCAATCTGTTCCTGTCCCTTCACACTTCCTTTCTTCCTTCCTGTCTCCTTTTCTTCTCTCTCTTGCATTTGTAAGAAGATGGAAAAATTAAGATTGGTAATGAGAGTTTGATGGCGTTTCCTCTTATAAAATTTGAAGTTTGTTTGTTTTAGTTTTTCCTTTCTAGTGGCTGGTGAATTTGCATAAAATTTTTCATTGAAATTCCTGCTCAGATTCTTTTCTTATTATTAGCTTTTGTGTTTTAGATTCATAATTAGCATATAAAGAAATGTAACAGACATCTTTCTGCATGATGAAAATCATCATTACCTACTTACTGTTTCAAATACACAAAAAAAGATTTTGTCCAAAACAGAAGTTTATACATGATTTAAATATACTAAAGGTTCTTTGAGAATTTTAAGAATATTCTTCTTTTCCTTTGGGGTGGTAGGTGGAGTTTAGGGTTAGTTTGGTGTGAGGAGGTATTTCCATGGGTTCAGATGTAGACGTGGGAGGTTAGTATATACCTGCGTTTGTGTGCTAAGTCACTTCAGTCATGTCTGACTCTTTGCGATCTCATGGACTGTAGCCCACCAGGCTCCTCCGTCCATGGAATTCTCCAGGCAGGAGTACTGGAGTGGGTTGCCATTCCTTCTTCAGGGGATCTTCCCTAAGCTCTTCAAAATTTGATATCTAAAATAAAGATACTTAATGTTCAATGTTTTACATATTCTTTGACTCTAGTAAATCTTAGTCTAAGAACATATCAAATTATGTTTATTTTTGCCTTCTTTGTAATATAAAAACTCAGAAGCTATCTAAACTGATAATAGGTGAGTTGTTGAGTACATTATTTTAAATCCATAGACTAGAATATCATATCGCTGTTTAAAAGAGTAAGCGAGATCTACATGAACAATCTGGAATGATTTTCAAAATGTGACAAGTGGGGAAAAAGCTACATTAGCATTTGTAAAGCTATATATACATATTCACACACACTGATTGAAACGGTCTACAAATTCAAATAAAAATAACAATGGAAGCCTCTGGGATGTAAATACTGTAGAATTGTTCAACTTTTCTCACCACAAGTTTATTATGTTTGCAATGGAAAGATTATGGGTATCTGTTTACTTTCGCATGATATTTAAGTTAAAGGTGAGACAAAATTGGAAAATGAAAGGAGAAAGAGTTCTATTTTTTAATTGCTTCATTAGATTCTTCCTTCAATCCTGAGTTTCCCTCCCTTGCCTTTGACACAGCTGAGACCAGCTTGTCCCTGAAGCGAGGAGAGAGATAGCCCAGGTTTCCTGCTTGAGTAACTGTGGACCAATCATTTCTCAGGGCACCAGTGTCCTCATATACAAAATGAGAGTCTTAGTCGAGCTCAGAGTTCCTTCCAGCCTTCATATGTGTTTCAGAGTTTTCATAAGAAAACTTGCTGGCCTGTTGCCTGCCAACTATTTGAGACTTTTCTCCATAAACTAAATGTGCATATTTTACTCAATATATTTTATTGGTTTGAGCACTTTAAACTTTCTGTTTTAGAATTAGTTTGGTGTAATTTTTCAAATTAAATATGCACAATTTATATTTACTCAAATAGTGTTTAAGGAAACCACCCATCACAGACTTTTTAAATTAAAATATGCTATAATATCATTTATTCATAAAACAGTAGGAAACACTGTTTGTATTAAGATGGGTATTTTGCACAGTAATACAAGCAACAGATGCTTCAGTTTCAATATGATTTATACATTTCTTGGTTTTTCGGGAGGGAAAAAAAAAAACTTTCATTTCCCTTTCCCATTATGCCACTTACCAGCTGTGTCCAGCCAGATGAAAGAACTCAGTCATTTACAAAAGTGTAGATGCATTCTCGAAAAAGGAGATGCTGCAGTGATACAGACGTCTAAAGAATGCCTTGATTTAGAAAAGATCATTAAATTGAAGGGAAAAGTTGTTTTCCCTGTGATAAAAAGACAGTATCTTTCCATGTCCATCAGACTAGTGTTCTTGTTTTTCAATAAAATAAAAACTATTTCAATTTGGTTTTTAGTTTGATGTGGAAAATGTATTGGTCATTTTAATTATTTAGTAATTTTTATTTTCTGTTTTTCTAGATCTTTTTTTTTTTGTTATTGTGCTTGGAGTAAAGAACAATCTTTAAGTTAAAACAAAAGGGATAGACACAAAACAGAAATTTGTATGATTTGAATGACATTCTAGATTTTTCTCTATACATTTCTATTAATTTTTTTAAGAAAAAAAATTGTTAATCATTTAAAAATAATCCAATGACTGATAATAAAGTAGCTGAGAATTACTATCTTCTTTTTCATTAATTTGTTGCTGCTAAGTGTCTGTGTGAGTTCAGGAGAGAGAGAGAGGGCAAACCCTTCTTAAACTTGAAAACAAATGTACATAAAAACTTTTCAAATGGTATTCATGTCAGAAACAGTGAATTGGATAACATAGCCTATTTAAAATATGTCTCCTTTAATGTAAATCTTTAAAAATATAGGTCAAATATATTTATTGAATTAAATGGTAATAATATATATATATATTTTTAATTTAGTTTTCATATATTATGTGGAGAGAGAAGGGAAAACAGGAAGAAAACAATAAGGATCAAACTTTTTTCAAGAAAAACTGACCTTATAACCTAAATTGCTGCATTCAAGTTCCAAATGCTGGCCTTAAGTTATTTAGCACGTTTGACTTTTAAGCCTCTTAAATGTGAGTTTAAAATGAGGTACATTTATGTTGTAAAATTTCTAACATTTACTCTACGCACACAGTTGGATTGGTTTTCATATTAGTCGCCTAGTTCAGAGCACAAATGTCAAATCAGTTCTTTCTCAGAATCTTCCTATTAGGAAAGGATTCATTATGCCCATTTTAATGACAAGGTAATTGAGGTTCACAGAAGTTAAAACTAATAGAGTTGAAATTGAATCCTAGCTTTTTAAATGACAGTTGTGTTTTTTTTGAGTTTTCGGTGTTTCACAAGCATTATGTTAAAATCCATCTTTGATCATTCTAAGCATAGAAAAAGAGTTTTAAAATTATTTTACAAAATATAAAAATATCTATGTCAAAATGTTAAATCAATCTACTTGAAATATTTTTAGGAGTTTCCAGTGTATCGAGGAAACATTATTTCATTTTAAATTCATTCACAGTGACTAAATCTGACACTTTCAACTTCAGAAGTTTTGTTCTGGAAGGCAGTGTCGTATAATGGTAAACAGTGTGGAATCTGGCACAGTTCGCTGTGGCTTACTGATTAGCTCTGTGATCCTGAGCCAGTTAGTCTCTCTGAGCAGCACTCTACTTATTTATAAAATGAAGGTGTTTATAATATGTGCCTCATATGGTTGTTGAGAAGATCAAATGCACTTTATTTGTAAAGTGCTTAAAGTCATGCATGACAGGTAGTAAGCATCATGTGTGTATCAACTGGTATTGTTTGCTTACACTTATAAAAATGATTTCATGGAGAGTTATAACTATTTTGGACTTAGTACTATGGGGTGCTTTAAACACTTAAAAGAAATAGTTTTAATTTTATTTTTAAACTATAGCACATGTGCAGAGAAATACTCAAAAGATATAAATGTACAGAATGGTTCACTAGTTACAAGTGAAACACTGTGTAACCACTACACTACCCAAGCCAAGAAAGAGAACATTATTACATAACTGTCACTTCAAAAATCCTGTCAAGCCTCCTCCACTCTTTTCACTCATCATTATACAGTGAGATTTAGCAGATTGTTGCATACAGCTGTATTTTATTTAATTATTGCATCATATCTAATTATCTGATACTATGCAACAATTTATTCATCCATTTTACTATGGAAAAATGTTTCAATTGTATCTAGTTTTTAATATTATGAATAGTACTGGTCTGAGCATTCTTATGCCTGTCTTTTGATGCACCAGTACATGTATTTCTGCTGACCATATGCGTAGGAATTAGTTGCTGGGCCACAGAGAATGTTTATGTTTTACTTCAGTAGAAAATTCAAAACTGCTCAAAATGGTTAAAATATTTACACTCCCACCAACAGTGTATGGTTTATAAAGTTCCTCACTAACCTTATAATTTAGCATTTAGGGGAGGTATGTAGTGATTAATATATGGTGGTTTTAATTTGCATTTTCCTGGCTGCTGATGAGTTTGAACACTTTTGCACATATATATTAGACATGTAAATATCTTCTTTGTGAATTGTCTAAATAAGTCATTTATATATTAATTTATAGGAATTTTTAAAATGTATTTTGATACCTTTGATTGCTATCTATTGTACAAATATTTTTCTCCCATTGGTAAAATCTCCTGTTTCTTTTCTTGGTTCTCTACATTTCCATATAAATTTTAAAGTTAACTTAAGATTCTTCCCTAAAAAAAAAAAAAAAAAAAAACCACTTTTGGGATATTGATGGATTTGGGAAGATTTGACATCTTTCCTTGAGTCTTTCAATTCATGAAGGTAGTATATTCTTCCCTTTATTTAGGTCTTTGGTAATTTCTCTCAATAATAGCTTGCTTTGTGGTCATGTTGCATATTCCTTGCTAGATATATTACTAAGCAATTAGTATTTTGATGCTATTCTAAATAGTATCTCTTCAATTTTAATTTTTAATTTTTGTTACTAATATATAGTTGTTTGTTATTTAGTCACTATGAAAAACCAATTAAATGTTGGTGTATCGATTTGTTGTCAGCAGCCTTGCTGAACTCACTTGGAAATTCTAATAATTTATCTGTCAATTCTTTTGATTTTCTATGTAGTCAGTCATACTATCCAAGAATATTGGAAGGCATGTATATATGCCTTCTGTATATATGTATATATATTCTTCTTAAATATTGACAATTTTTTCTTATTGTAAAATGGCTAGGATTTTCAGTAAATTGTTGAAGAGATAATAGTGGGTAGTGTATTGTTTTCAATATTAGAAGGAAAATTTCCAACATTCTACCATTAAGTATGATATTGTCTATAATATTGGAAGTTTCCTTCTATTTCTAGTTTGTAAGTTACCGTGAATAAATATTTGATTTATCAAATATTTTTTCTGATATTTACCATATGATTTTCTCTATTATTCCGTTGAGGTGGTGATTAATTTTACAATGTCAAATCCAACTTGAAATCCTGAAGTAATTCCAATTTCATCATGATGTGTTCTGATATTTTTTAATCCATTTTTACCTTGTTTCTGGATTGCTAATAACTTTATTTAGGATTTTGCAGCTATGTTCATTAAGAAAAATAAGGCTAAAGTTATCCTTTCTGGTAACAACCAGGTTCCATTGACCTCATAAAAATAGTTACAAAATATTACCTTTTTAAAATTTGAGGGAGAGAGATTTATATAAATTTATATAGATTCATGCCATTTCTTCCCTAAATATTTTTTAGACATTGTAATCAAGTCCATCTAGTCCTGGAATATTTTGTGGCCAAGATTTTAGTTACAATTTTAATTTTACTAATTTTTATGGGTTATTCAGATTCTCTACTTTTATTTTCAGTTTTGGTAAGTCGTGTATTTCTAGGTCATCTATTTTATCAAAATTTAGTAATTAGCATAAGTTGTTCAAAATTCTTTGCTTTTTAGGCTAACCTTTTATTCTTGCTCTTAGTTTATTATGCCATTTCAGTTTTTCTTGTTTTTCTCCAATGGTTTTGCCAAGATCAATTTTACTAGATATTTCAAGTAAAAACTTTTGACTTAAAATTCTCTTTATTTATGTGTATTTATTGTCTGTTTATTCATTTTAGTCCTTTATTATTTCCTGTTTTCTTCTTTTTTAGATTTATTTTTTTAAGTTTTTTTCTATTTTCTCAGGGTTTTTTTTTGTTTTTTCTTTTTCTTGGCTCATAGCATTTCAAGCATTTTCTTCTTTTGCAATATATACATTTAAACCAATAAATTTTTCTCTAATTTGCATCCCCAAATTTAGTATTTCCATGATCAGATAGCTCAAAACAGTTTCAATTGTTAACTTCTTTTTGGACACTTAGATTATTTAGATGTGCATTTATTAATTTTCAAACACATTGGGATTTTGTAGTTATCTTTTTGTGACTTTCCTAGTATAATCTGCTGTGGTCATATGTCATAATTGATAATACATGATTTAGGTCATTGAGATTTGGTGTAGCTTACATGTATGATCCGACATGTAGTCAACTTTCATGCATGTTTCACACACATGTGAAGTGAATTTGGACTCTGGCTGTTAGGTACTACACTCTCTGCAAGTCAATTGGTGGTGGTTGTCACTAAGTCGTGTCGGACTATTGCCAACCCATGGACTTCCATGCTCTTCTGTCCATGAGATTTCCTTCTCCAGGGGATCTTCCCAACCCAAGGATCACACCAGAGTCTTCTGCATTGCACATGGATTTTTACCACCAAGCCACCAGGGAAACATATACAGGTCAATTCAGTTCAGTCACTCAGTTGTGTCCAACTCTTTGCAATGCCATGGACTGCAGCACACCAGGCTTCCCTGTCCATCACCAACTCCTGGAACTTACTCAAACTCATGTCATTGAGTCAGTGATGCCATCCAACCATCTCATCCTCTGTTATCCCATTCTCCTTCCTTCAATCTTCCCCAGCATCAGGGGCTTTTGCAGTGAGTCAGTTCTTTGCATCAGGTAGCCAAAGTATTGGAGCTTCAGCTTCAGCATCTTTCCAGTGAATATTCAGGACTGATTTCCTTTAGGATGGACTGGTGTGATCTCCTTGCAGTCCAAGGGACTCTCCAGAGTCTTCTCCAGAATCACAGTTCAAAAGCATCAATTCTTCAGCAGTCAGCTTGCTTTATGGTCCAACTCTCACATCCATACATGGCTACTGGAAAAACCATAGCCTTGACTAGACAGACCTTTGTTAGCCAAGTAATGTCTCTGCTCTTTAGTAATGTCTCTGCTGTCTAGGTTGGTCATAGCTTTTCTTCCAAGGATCAAGCGTCTTTTAATTTCATGGTTGCAGTCACCATCTGCAGTGATTTCGGAACCCAAGAAAATAAAGTCTATCACTGTTTCCATATTTTCCCCATCTATTTGCCATGAAGTGATGGGACCAGACATCATGATCTTAGTTTTTTGAATATTGAGCTTTAAGCCAGCTCTTTCACTCTCCTCTTTCACTTTCATCAAGAGGCTCTTCAGTTCCTCTTTACTTTCTGCCATAAGGGTGGTGTCATCTGCATATCTGAGGTTATTAATATTTCTCCCTGCAAACTTGATTCCAGCTTGTGCTTCATCCAGCCTGGCATTTTTCATGATGTACTCCGCATATAAGTTAAATAAGCAAGCTGAAAATATACAAGTCAATTAGGAAATTGTTAATCACATGAAAGTGAAAGTTGCTCAGTCATGTCCAACTGTTTGCAACCCCATGGGCTATATAGTTCATGGAATTCTCCAGGCCAGAATACTGGAGTGGGTTCCTTTCTCCAGAGGATCTTCCCGACCCAGGAATTGAATTGTGGTCTCCTGCATTGTAGGCAGTTTATTTACCAGCTGAGCTACCAAGGAAGCCCCTAATTCAGATCTAATAATTGGTTCTCAGGAAGCAAAGAAAATCAATATGTATCGTAGTGGTCTATGGCCCTCCAGAGAGACTCAGGGCATCAACAGATGTATAGTGTACATGGTTTTAAACTCTTTTGGAAGGAAGTGATTAGAATAAACAAATCTAAAAAGTCTCCTTAAGGAAATAGGATGGTAATGGAAAAAAAAGGATGACAGATGCTTAGTTAGATACAAATTTAGAACTATTATATCATCATGGTGAATTAAAACCTGCCTCGTAATGAGACCCATTTTTTTTTCCTCTATTAACGATTTTGCCTTCAAGTCAACTTAAAAATCTATACAACTAGCTTTCTGTTAGCTAGTGTCTATGTGACTTCTCTCTCATTCTCTAAGTTTTAAATTTTCTTTATGTTTATGGTTTAAATATCTCTCTTTACAAGCATCAGATAAGTAAATATTGTTTTATCGTACAGTCTGGTATTTTTCTTTTCAGTGGAGTATTTAGTCATTTTATATTTAATGTCATAATAATATATTTGAATTTAAATATGCTGACTTACTATGCTATTTGCCCTTCCTATTCTATATTTCTTTTTATCTCTTTGTTTGTTGTCTTTTGGACTGATTATATTTGTAATTTCTTTGCCCTTTTCCTATTAGCTTATTATTTTTACAACTTTTACATTGTTTTACTGGTTATAATGCAAGTTACAAGAGGTGTCTTTGACCTAATCAAAGTACAATGCAAATTAGTACTTCTCTCACTTTGTGGGAAACTTGAAAACCTTAGAATGAATGCCTTCACTACTTATGTGCTTCTTCTGAATTATATGTTATTTTTAGGTATTTAATTTTATATAATTTAAATTCCACAATAATTATTGTTATTATAGTTTCATATAGTCTTATATACACTTCATTTCTTCCTGCATCTCTGAGATTACATATAGGATTTCCTTTAGTATAGTAATAATTTGGCCCAGTTTTGTTTTTTGTCTGAAATGTATTGACTCTTTTTCTAATAGGTACTTTTCCTGGGAAGCAAATTCTAAACTGGTAATTCTCTTCCCCCACTTTATGATGTTATTTTCTTATAACTCACTGTCTCTGTTGATGCCATAAAATAGTCTACTTGAAAATTTATTTTTAATTGAAGGATAATTGCTTTACAAAGTTGTGTTGGCCTGAAATACAAAGGCTCATAAGAGACTACTACCAACAGCTCTATGCCAATAAAATGGACAACTTGGAAGAAATGGTCAAATTCTTAGAGAAGTATAACTTTCCAAAACTGAACCAGGAAGAAATAGAAGATCTTAACAAACCCATCACAAGCAAGGAAATTGAAACTGTAATCAGAAATCTTCCAGCAAACAAAAGCCCAGGACCAGATGGCTTCACAGCTGAATTCTACCAAAAATTTAGAGAATACCTAACACCTATCTTACTCAAACTCTTCCAGAAAATTGCAGAAGAAGGTAAACTTCCAAACTCATTCTATGAGGCCACCATCACCCTAATTCCAAAACCAGACAAAGATGCCACAAAAAAAGAAAACTACAGGCCAATATCTCTGATGAACATAGATGCAAAAATCCTTAACAAAATTCTAGCAAACAGAATCCAACAACATATTTAAAAAATCATACACCATGACCAAGTGGGCTTTATCCCAGGAATGCAAGGATTCTTTAATATCTGCAAATCAATCAATGTAATACACCACATTAACAAATTGAAAGATAAAAACCATATGATTATCTCAATAGATGCAGAAAAAGCCTTTGACAAAATTCAACATCCATTTATGATTAAAACTCTCCAGAAAGCAGGAATAGAAGGAACATACCTCAACATAATAAAAGCTATATATGACAAACCCACAGCAAGCATCACCCTCAATGGTGAAAAATTGAAAGCATTTCCCCTGAAATCAGGAACAAGACAAGGGTGCCCACTCTCACCACTACTATTCAACATAGTTTTGGAAGTGTTGGCCACAGCAATCAGGGCAGAAAAAGAAGTAAAAGGAATCCAGATAGGAAAAGAAGAAGTGAAACTCTCTCTGTTTGCAGATGACATGATCCTCTACATAGAAAACCCTAAAGACTCTACCAGAAAATTACTAGAGCTAATCAATGAATACAGTAAAGTTGCAGGATATAAAATTAACACACAGAAATCTCTTGCATCCCTATACATTAACAAGGAGAAAACAGAAAGCAAAATTAAGGAAACAATACCATTCACCATTGCAACAAAAAGAATAAAATACTTAGGAGTATTCTACCTAAAGAAACAAAAGACCTATACATAGAAAACTATAAAACACTGATGAAAGAAATCAAAGAGGACACAAACAGATGGAGAAATATACCGTGTTCATGGATTGGAAGAATCAATATTGTCAAATGGCTATTCTACCCAAAGCAATCTATAGATTCAATGCAATCCCTATCAAGCTACCAACGGTATTTTTCACAGAACTAGAACAAATAACTTCACAGTTTGTATAGAAATACAAAAAACCTTGAATAGCCAAAGTAACCTTGAGAAAGAAGAATGGAACTGGAGGAATCAACCTGCCTGACTTCAGACTATACTACAAAGCCACAGTCATCAAGACAGTATGGTACTGGCACAAAGACAAAAATATAGATCAATGGAACAGAATAGAAAGCCCAGAGATAAATCCACGAACCTGTGGTCACCTTATCTTCGACAAAGGAGACAAGGATATACAATGGAAAAAAGACAACCTCTTTAACAAGTGGTGCTGGGAAAACTGGTCAACCACTTGTAAAAGAATGAAACTAGAACACTTTCTAACACCATACACAAAAATAAACTCAAAATGGATTAAAGATCTAAATGTAAGACCAGAAACTATAAAACTCCTAGAGGAGAACATAGGCAAAACACTCTCCGACATAAATCACAGCAGGATCCTCTATGACCCACATCCCAGAATTTTAGAAACAAAAGCAAAAATAAACAAATGGGACCTAATGAAACTTAAAAGCTTTTGCACAACAAAGGAAACTATAAGCAAGGTGAAAAGACAGCCCTCAGATTGGGAGAAAATAATAGCAAACGAAGCAACAGACAAAGGATTAATCTCAAAAATATACAAGCAACTCCTCCAGCTCAACTCCAGAAAAATAAATGACCCAATCAAAAAATGGGCCAAAGAACTCAACAGACATTTCTCCAAGGAAGACATACAGATGGCTAACAAACACATGAAAAGATGCTCAACATCACTCATTATCAGAGAAATGCAAATCAAAACCACAATGAGGTACCATTACACGCCAGTCAGGATGGCTGCTATCCAAAAGTCTACAAGCAATAAATGCTGGAGAGGGTGTGGAGAAAAGGGAACCCTCTTACACTGTTGGTGGGAATGCAAACTAGTACAGCCACTATGGAGAACAGTGTGGAGATTTCTTAAAAAACCTGGAAATAGAACTGCCATATGACCCAGCAATCCCATTTCTGGGCATACACACTGAGGAAACCAGATCTGAAAGAGACACATGCACCCCAATGTTCATCGCAGCACTGTTTATAATAGCCAGGACATGGAAGCAACCTAGATGCCCATCAGCAGATGAATGGATGAGGAAGCTGTGGTACATATACACCATGGAATATTACTCAGCCATTAAAAAGAATTCATTTGAATCAGTTCTAATGAGATGGATGAAACTGGAGCCCATTATATGGAGTGAAGTAAGCCAGAAAGATAAAGACCATTACAGTATACTAACACATATATATGGAATTTAGAAAGATGGTAATGATAACCCTATATGCAAAACAGAAAAAGAGACTAAGATGTATAGAACAGACTTGTGGACTCTGGAAGAAGGCGAGGGTGGGATGTTTCAAGAGGACAGCATCGAAACATGTATATTATCTAGGGTGAAACAGATCACAGCCCAGGTTGGATGCATGAGACAAGTGCTCGGGCCTGATGCATTGGGAAGACCCAGAGGGATCGGGTGGAGAGGGAGGTGGGAGAGGGGACCGGGATGGGGAATACATGTAAATCCATCAATGTATGACAAAAACCACTGCAATGTTGTAAAGTAATTAACCTCCAACTAATAAAAATAAATGAAAAAAAAAAAGTTGTGTTGGCTTCTGCTGCATAACAGTGTGAATCAGCTTTAAGTATACATGCATCTCCTTCCTCTCGAGTCTCCACCCACCTCCTCATTCCATCCATCTAGGATGTCCCAGAGCCCCGAGCTCCTGTGTTACACAGCAGCTTCCTACTAGCTACCTGTTTTACACATGTAGTGTATATATGTCATTGCCACTAGTCTTTTAAAAGCAAACTGTCCTTTTTTGTTTTAACTGTAATTCTTTCTTTATAACTTCGATTTCCAGTAGTTTTAACTATGATTGCTTAGGTGAGGTTTTCTTTGTATTTATTACTATATTTTTATTATAATATATGTTTTCATTATATGATGATGATGATGATGATGATATTATTAGCTTCTAGATCTCTGACAAAATTCTGTTTTGTCTATCACATCCTTGCATACATTATATGTATTATTTTGAAGTCTCTGTGACTGTTTTATTTATATCATGTCTGTATCTATTGTCCATTAGTGCTCCTGATGGGTTCACATTTCTTGCCTTTCATATGCTTGGTTATTTTTGATGAGACACTGGACATTACATATAAAAGCTATGGAGATAACTTGAGGCCTACTGTGATACTCTCTTTCATCAGATAGTATTTACATTTGCTTCTGCCAAGTTACTGGTGGTACTAATAGTCCTGATTGTCTTAACCTGATTTTGTGTTGAATGAATATATATGAGATGCTTAAAACAGTGGCTGGCACGTATTAAGTACTATGCAGTTAGCTCTTTTTTCCTTTCATTGCTTTCTTAAAAAGATATAGAAAGATGCATTAAAAGACCCCAGTATGCACCAGAAGTAAATTCTTAATTTGTTAAAATTTAATTGTCTTTTATATCTGAAATAAATTTAGAAATGAGAAGTTGTAATCAGAATCATAAGCTAAATAGATAAAGATGTGTTTACCTCCCATATTTCACTATAAGCAGTACTATCACCATTACATAAATGTTTACAGCAGAGAACTGTATTTGCATCAGTGCAATTACCTTATTTTATAACTATTATTTGCCAGTAGTACTTTGACAAATACCATTTTGGAGGTTGCTAATATCCTAAAGAGAACTTGGGTTAAATAACTGTTTGCTAATAGACAATTTTTCATCTGCACTGCCTATTTCCAATCAAGGATATATACCAAAATGTATCATTTAAGTTTTGATTTATGGCTTTCATGCATGGAAGCTAATGTTATCTTACACAGTTGTTGTTCAGTCGCTAAGTGAAGGCACTGTCTCTAAGAGTTATCTTATTTAGTAGTTGATGTGAATTAGCTACCATGAGCTATTAGCAACTTTCATCATCCAAATTGTTTCACAACTCCTAGTTCCATGCAAGCAAATCTAATATCTCTGAATGAGACATTGTGTGTTAGTTCATATGTGTTGTAAACACTTAAAATGTTTTATTTTCAGTACAGTAGCTATGTCCTGTGGAATGAGCGAAATATTACTCAAATCAGTTCAGTTCAGTTGCTCAGTTGTATCCAACTCTTTGTGACTCCATGGACCACAGCACACCAGGCTCCTCTCTCCATCACCAACTCCTGGAGCTTACTCAAATTCATGTCCATTGAGTTGGTGATGCCATCCAACCATCTCATCCTCTGTTATCCCATTCTCCTCCTTCCTTCAATCTTCCCTAGCATCAGGGGCTTTTGCAGTGAGTCAGTTCTTCGCATCAGGTAGCCAAAGTATTGGAGCTTCAGCTTCAGCATCTTTCCAATGACTATTCAGGACTGATTTCCTTTAGGATGGACTGGTTTGATCTCCTTGCAGCCCAAAGGACTCTCAAAAGTCTTCTCCAGCACCATAGTTCAAAAGCATCAATTCTTTGGCAGTCAGCTTGCTTTATGGTCCAACTCTCACATCTATACATGGCTATTGGAGAAACCATAGCCTTGACTAGATGGACCTGTGTTAGCTAAGTAATGTCTCTGCTTTTTAAAATGCTGTCTAGGTTGGTCATAGATTTTCTTCCAAGGATCAAGCATCTTTTAATTTCATGGTTGCAGTGATTTTAGAGCCCAAAAAAATAAAGTCTGACACTGTTTCCACTGTTTCCCCATCTATTTGCCATGAAGTGATGGGACCAGATGCCATGATCTTAGTTTTCTGAATGTTGAGTTTTAAGCCAACTTTTTCACTCTCCTCTTTCACTTTTGTCAAGAGGCTCTTTAGTTCTTCTTCGCTTTCTGCCATAAGGGTGGTGTCATCTGCATTTCTGATGTTATTGATATTTCTCCCTGCAATCTTGATTCCAGCTTGTGCTTCATCCAGCCTGGCATTTCTCATGATATACTCTGCATATAAGTTAAATAAGCAGGGTGACAATATACAGCCTTGACATACTCCTTTCCCGATTTGGAACCAGTCTGATGTGCCATGTCCTGTTTTAACTGTTGCTTCTTGATTTGCGCACAGATTTCTCAGGAGTCGGGTAAGGTGGCCTGGTATTCCCATCTCTTTAAGAATTTTCCACAGTTTGTTGTGATTCACACAAAGACTAGCATAGTCAATAAAGTAAAAGTAGATGTTTTACTGGAATTCTCTTGCTTTTTCTATGATCCACTGGATATTGGCAATTTGATCTCGTGTTCCTCTGCCTTTTCTAAAACCAGCTTGAGCATCTGGAAGTTCTCAGTTTGCATACTGTTGAAGCCTAGCTTGGAGAATTTTGTGCATTACTTTACTAGAGTGTGAGATGAGTGCAATTGTTCTAATTATTATTCAAATAGTTGCAAACAAAATACTATTCCCAGGATTAAATTTAGCTAAACTAGAGTCAATGTCTGGTCTCGTTATGTAAAACCAGGTTTTTGGTGTTTAGTATTTATCCGTTGCTTCTGGCAGCTTGCTGGCTTTTCTTGGGCATTTGTGTTTCTAGTACTATGTTATGCAAATTTTCCAGTGCTGGGTTATCTTTGGAGACAGGTGAGCTTGAAGTTATAGCTAACAAATGCAAAGTATGCCAAGTCCTTAAGCTAGAGTCCAGTTATAAATTATTTACAAGCAATTTTAAAATAGCTTGAAAAAAATATATTTTAGAGAAAAAACAGTAAAGAAAAATATGCTTGAAGTATCCTGCTTTGTTGATTTGCCTTTTAAATAAGTGTATACTTCTAGTTTTCATAATGTCATCTTTTTCAAAATAGAAATTTTAAAAATTGAAATTTAAAAAGAATTGATGTTTAATGATTTTCAAGTATATCACTGAATATGTGCTAAAGCATATTAAACTAAAACATATTAATAAGTGGTATGTTTCCTAAAATGTGCTGTTTTGAATTGATACCATCATCATTACAGGTAATAGAAAACAAAGAAAATTGACTTAATATTTAGGCCAAAAGACTAAGCTTTATGTGTTACTCCATGGATTTTTAAACTGAGAAGACATTTTTAGCTTTAGCACGTTATAGAGTAATAACAAGGACTTATTACAAACTGTTGTGTAACTAGCAGTTTTGCACAATTTTTAATTGCAAATTCTTGTTAAAAGGTACATGAGTAAGTTGTTCTGTTTCTAGCACAAATATTTAGTTTTTTCTTTAAAGAAATCAAAAAGGAATTCATAAATAAATTTTAAACCAATTTAATGCATTGAATTTAAATTTTTAAAAAATTTATAAGCCTGTTAATTTTGCATTTAGGTTATTCATGCAATCTTGAGTAAGCAAGATGACTTCAATTATTTTCTAACTGTGAAACAGGCTGAAAATTTTGTCACCATTTTCAAATCAGAGTCTTATATCATAGCTTTAAAAAAAAATTAGAATTCCAGGCTAGGAGAAGTTTTTTTGTATGGGTGAGTTTAGTACAACATTCTCTGCATCCTGGCTCTTGTCCTCAGCCAGTGTTCTGCTTGATGCCAAGATGGTCATACATATCTTTTGCTTCTGCTCAAGCTAATGTTTAAATATATTAACTATCAAGGGTTTCCCTAGTGGCTCAGATGGTAAAGAATCTGCTTGCAATGCAGGAAAACTGAGTTTGATCCCTGGGTTGGGAAGATCCCTTGGAGAAGGAGATGGCGACCCACTCTTGTATTTTTACCTGGAGAATTCCATGGACAGAGAAGCCTCTTGGGCTACAGTCCATGGGATTGCAAAGATTCAGACACGAGTGAGTGATTATCATTACTACTATGATGTTGACTATCATCCCTATTAATGCCTATATTTTATCAAGAAGCAGGCCTGATGAATCAGTAGGTGGAGACAATTTAAAAGGAATATTGGTTAGGGGGCTTCCATGAACACCCAAAACTATGATACAGTGGATCTTTGACTTCCGCACCATGCATAAGCAGTGTGAGATCTGTGCCCAGTATTCAATCCTAAATTAATTCTTACATGAACTTAACTGAGATTTAATTTTAGGCCAAATATTTAAAATTTTTTCTTGTTTAGTTTGGCCTAGATGCCTTAAGTATGCTGACTCAATTATTATTGTTTTACTTTTGATAATGAATAATTATTATTTATTTTAAAAATAAAACAGTATTTTATTATTATTAAGAGAGCATCAGATAAAAAATCAGATATACAAGTTCATGTACATATGTGTGTGTCCATGTGACTAGAGATAGATATAGATATATAAATATAGGTACAGATATAGCTAAAGTATTTGTGCATGTATATACAAGTACACATATGCAAGTATATAGCCAGATGCTGACTGGCACATAATATTATTACTTTAATTAAGATAATCTATGTTTACAAGTAATTGTGTTAGATATTAGAACTGGGATTGGTTTGATTGATGTGAAATATAGGATGTGCACACATAACAAACTATTAATTGGCCCAAAACTTTAGTATCTTATATTCAGGAGCATTATGGTCTTGAGAAAAATTCTAATTTCTGTTTAAATCTCTAAATATCCCCAGAAGATCTCTAATACATGGATGTAATTGTCCCCTTTTGACTGCACACTGTGACTCCCATTGATTAAATAACTAACCTATGGTCACTGTTTCTAAATGACAGAACCAGGATTCATTGATTCAACCATCAAGTATTTGGGAGCCTAGTGTAGTATCGGGACTTGGAATATTAAAGTTGAAAAGAGGAAGTCTGCATCTCCATGAAGCTTGCATTCTAGTGAGAGAAGCCTGAGAGTTAACACGTAAGCAAGGACATGAGACAGATCATTTCAGATCTTGCTAAATGCTGTGAAGAAATAAAGCAGGCTATTGAGATGTCTCATTGCTGGCAGTAGAGATGCAGATGTGTAACTGTGAGGTCAGTGGAGTCTTATCAAGTGGATGCAGCCATTTCAAAGATGGATGCAGCCATTGCGAAGACCTGGAAGAAGAGTGATCCAGGCGAAGGAAAGAGCAGGAGCAAAACTCCAAGAAGAAAATAAAATTTCACTGTTTGAAAGACAAGAAAGGTCAGGGCTGCTGGAGCAAGATGAGATTTTCGGATGAAAGGAGAAATGTGGGTCGAGCTAGGCAAGCCCCAGACCATGTACACCTCCACAGGCATGGTCTGAATTGTCCCCTTCTCACAGTGAATGGGACACCCACTAAAATGAAGGAGACAGGAAAGAGATCCAACTGATTAGTGCTTTACAATGATGACTCTGGCTCCTGTCCAGAGAATGGACTGTTCAGGCTGGGGTATAGAAGCCATCATGGCTGGCTGTCAGTTACTGCAGGTGATGAGAGGTAAAGGTAACTTGGCTTGAGGCAGAGAGAGTGGAGTATGGTTAGTGTTCAGATGTGGGTATCTGACAGTGTTGTGGATAGGAATGGATAATAGACTGGGTCTAACGGAGAGGTATCAGTGCACAGTGCTTATGATCCCGAATGCTGGAGCCAGGCTCCCTAGGTTTACAATCTGGCTCATTCTCCCACCAGCTTTGTAACCTTGTACAAGTAACCTTGGATAAATAACCTGTTCTCCAATTTGTAAAATTGGAGGAAGAAGCTAACTGTGCCTTCCTTACAGGATTGCTGTGCAGACTTACTGTGTGTTTGTACGTGTCTCTATGTGTATGCGCACTTAGGACCGGTTCAGTAGTCAGTACTATGTGCATTGTGTACATATCCATTAAGTAAAGGACAATCGATAAATTCTAGATTCTTGGCTTACATCACTGCAGGTACTACTGATGGGATGTGGAAGACTGAGGGAGGAGGACGATGGAGAAGGGAGGTGCAGGAGGAAGGTACGAGTGCTGTTTAGGTTTGAGATTAAGTTTGAGATGCAGGGCTGAAGGACAGCTCTGAACTGAACTTAGATCCGTCAATACAGATGCTATTTAAAGTCTCAGCACCAGATGAGATCACCTAGGAGGACAGTGTAAATAGGAAGAGGGTGGAGGACCAAGCCTTCCACCAGCACCCAGATGTCGGGAAGGGAGAGGATCTGGGAAATGATTCAAATGCATATACTTCTGGGTTTTACGTGGTGCTGCCTATATTGTCGGAGCCCTGCCAGAGCTCGTACTCCAGAAGACTCTGTAGACATGAAAGCCTCTTTATACATTCCTAGTAGGAAGGGACTAAGGCTTCCACCTTGAACCCCCCAACATACAAATTTTCCATACTTACTTGAGTGGAGCACAAAGAAACTGTGGTATAAATACACTGCTCCATGTTTACTCTTAGATGTTTTTAGCACAATCATAGTTAAATATGGCCCCTAAGGAGAGCTCAGTTGCTTTAATTTGTGCCATTATTATATATTTTCCTTCATATGAAAGGATATTGTTATTGAGTTCAGTTGCTAAGTCGTGTCCAATTCTTTGAGACCCCATGGTCTGCAGCACTCCAGGCTTACCTGTGCTTCACTGTTTCCTGGAGTTTTCTCAAACTCATGTCCACTGAGTCTGGGATGCCATCCAACCATCTCATCCTCTTCTCTTCCTTCCCACAATCTTTCCCAGCATCAGGGTCTTTTCCAGTGAGTCGACTCTTTGCATCAGGTTGTCAAAGTATTGGAGCTTGAGTTTCAGCATCAGTCCTTCCAATGAATAGTCAGGGTTGATTTCTTTTAGGATTGACTGATTTGATCTCCTTGCAGTCCAAGGGACTCTCAAGAGTCTTCTCCAACACCACAATTTGAAAGCATCAATTCTTTGATGCTCAGCCTTCTTTATGAAAGGATGGCACCTCCAATTTACAAAGACACAGTTTACGAATTTTTTTCTTTTTGATACAGAAGTCTCAGTTCAGTTCAGTCACTCAGTCATGTTCAACACTTTGCGACCCCAAGAATTGCAGCACGCCAGGCCTCCCTGTCCATCACCAACTCCCGGAGTTTACTTAAACTCATGTCCATTGAGTGAGTGATGCTATCCAACCGTCTCATCCTCTGTCATCGTCCCCTTCTCCTCCTGCCCCCAATCCCTCCCAGCATCAGGGTCTTTGCCAATGAGTCAACTCTTCGCATGAGGTGGCCAAAGTATTGGAGTTTCAGCTTCAGCATCAGTCCTTCCAATGAACACCCAGGACTTATCTCCTTTAGGATGGACTGATTGGATCTCCTTGCAGTCCAAGGGACTCTCAAGAGTCTTCTCCAACACCACAGTTCAAAAGCATCAATTTTTCGGTGTTCAGCTTTCTTTATAGTCCAACTATCACATCCATACATGACCACTAGAAAAACCATAGCCTTAACTAGATGGACCTTTTTTGACAAAGTAATGTCTCTGCTTTTTAAAATGCTGTCTAGGTTGGTCACAACTTTTCTTCCAAGGAGTAAGCGTCTTTTAATTTCATGGCTACAATCACCATCTGCAGTGATTTTGGAGCCTAAGAAAATAAAGTCTGACACTGTTTCCACTGTTTCCCCATCTATTTGCCATGAAGTGATGGGACCAGATGCCATGATCTTAGTTTTCTGAATGTTGAGTTTTAAGCCAACTTTTTCACTCTCCTCTTTCACTTTCATCAAGAGGCTTTTTAGTTCCTTTTCACCTTCTGCCACAAGGGTGGTGTCGTCTGCATATCTGAGGTTATTGATATTTCTCCCAGCAATCTTGATTCCAGCTTGTGCTTCTTCCAGTCCAGTGTTTCTCATGATGTACTCTGCATGTGCGTTAAATAAGCAGGGTGACAATATACAGCTTTGACGTACTCCTTGTCCTATTTGGAACCAGTCTGTTGTTCCATGTCTAGTTCTAACTGGTTGCTTCCTGACTTGCATACAGATTTCTCTTGAGGCAGGTCAGGTGGCCTGGTATTCCCATCTCTTTCAGAATGAAAAGACTGTGTGATCCACACAGTCGAAGGCTTTGGCGTAGTCAATAAAGCAGAAATAGATGTTTGTCTGGAACTCTCTTGCTTTTTCGATGATCCAGCGGATGTTGGCAATTTGATCTCTGGTTCCTCTGCCTTTTCTAAAACCAGCTTGAACATCTGGAAGTTCATGGTTATGTATTGCTGAAGCCTGGCTCGGAGAATTTTGAGCATTACTTTACTAGCATGTGACATGAGTGCAATTGTGCGGTAGCTTGAGCATTCTTTGGCATTGCATTTCTTTGGGATTGGAATGAAAACTGACCTTTTCCAGTCCTGTGGCCACTGCTGAGTTTTCTAAATTTGCTGGCATATTGAGTGCAGCACTTTCACAGCATCATCTTTCAGGATTTGAAATAGCTCAACTGGCATTCCATCACTTCCACTAGCTTTGTTCGTAGTGATGCTTTCTAAGGCCCACTTGACTTCACATTCCAGGATGTCTGGCTCTAGGTGAGTGATCACACCATCGCAATTATCTGGGTCGTGAAGATCTTTTTTGTACAGTTCTTCTGTGTATTCTTGCCACCTCTTCTTAATATCTTCTGCTAGAACTGGCAAAATCATTCCCTAGGCACTATATTATATATTTATGACAGTTTGATTTCCAGTCAACCCATCAAAGTCCATGTAAGTCACAACGGTGTGAAATCACTGTGCCAAGAACACGAAGACACTGAACAACACAATGAACAGAGTTTATGGAGATACTTGTTTCAGTTTCTTAAGATACCAGGCACACATTTTTCTTCTCCTTCAAGTAAGGATAGAGGGTTGCCTATTGGCAGAGATGGCAGTGGGCAGAGAAAAGCACATCCATGACCACGGTCACTTACATAAAAGATATATCAGTGATTGCAGAAAACATAGGTGTATGAATTAAGAAGAATGCTGAGGAAAGATAGGAAAATCAAAGTCTAGCCTTAGCTTTGACATTCACCGATGCTGTGATCCCAAGGAAGTAACTAACTGTTGACTCAGTATCCATTCGTTTTGTATTGAACTCATAGTGTTATTGGAAGAATAAACTGATATATACACGTGTATATATACATAAAATATGTATGCATGAGTGGCAATGTGGAGTAGAAAAATCCAAATAACTCTTAAGTATTTTGCATTACTGTTTTTGTCTTATAGTCTCATACCATCTCTTTGTTTATTTTTTCCAAGTTTATTTATTTTTAATTGAAGGAAAATGGCTTCATAATATTGTGTTGGCCTCTGCCATACATCAACAGGAGTCAGCTATAGGCTCTTTGTTTATTTTAATTCATGATCTTTAGGGAAATATGAATGGCTAGATTTTAATATTGTGGAATAATAATATGAGAAATGAATTTGAAAGAAAACAACTAATTCCAACAATTCATAATAAGTTCTATTCATAATAACATTGTGATTAGGTCATCTCATTAGCTCTTCCAATTTTTCATAACAGATGCCTCAGTGAGCTGTCAAAAAATGACCTAGTTCCAGCTTTCTTAAGGGCTTGAGTGCTTGCAGAGAAGAGCAGTTGCCTTAGAAAGTTTTTTCTTATGTAAATATAATCAGTAGCATCCTTATAATTTACCTCTGGAAAGCAGTCTAGAATTTCATTATAAATAAATATTTAGCATTTCACTGCTGCTCCATATGCTAAGCCAGGAGGAATTCCTGTTTAAGATTTCATAATTTTATCAGTGACTTTCCAACAACACTGCTTGAACTTTTCTCATGCAGTAACATCCACACCATAACTCTGCTGTTGTCTTTTTAAGGATACTTTCGATTTCATGTAAGATACTGGCAGACAAAAAGCACACAGATAAAAATATTTGTGGCATACAATTTTTGTATAGCTTAATGATGAATGCAGTCCTCAAAGACAGGTGTTCATAGAATATTTTAAAATGGTTAGAAGTCAGAGGTTTCCTTTTTTTTTTTCCTGTCTGATTCGTGCCCTTTGCTTCAAGACAACAGAAGGAAATCCAACTTTGTGGATTCTCCTACTTAAAGAAGTCTCACAGGACAAATCCATTCCATGTTTGAAGTGTTGTCTCTTAGATAAATACTACCAAGAACTGTGTAAATGCATTTATTGACGTCTACCCCACTAGTTTCACCTGGAATCTCACTTTTCCATCCACTTACTTGGCTTTTTGGTCAGTTCATACATAACACATTGCACTCTGTTTAATTGCACAGTCAATAATAAGGGTGCATGTGAACTTTTGGGGAACATAACCTGAGTTAATACTACTATTTACATATCACTATGGAGTGAGTGTGCTACATTTCTCATTTCTTCACATCCAGATCTTTCACTTAAATTATTTTTGAAAACCTCACAATAAGATTACAGTTATCTTGGACTAAGGATTTTTCTCAGATAATTTTATTCTATGAATTAAAAAAGGGCTATGTGTAGCAGCACCATTTTTGTGTTTGGGTGTATTGTCTAATGTATTAGTATTTTGACCATCTGATTTAAATTAATTTTCTGTAATTCTTCTTGTATTAATGAATACATTTTGCAAGCCCTGAAAAATTTACTCTGGTTCATGTACACAATTGCTCGCTACAAAAAAGCTATCAGATTGTTGTACTTACTCTGAAAATAGAAGGACAGATCAAAGAGCGAAACAAATCCAGTGATCTAGCAGTAAATGGCAACCATTATTTCATCTCCTTCACCCTTCTCTACCACAAGCTTGTAAACTTCCTCCTCAGAACACATATCTGAATTTCTGAACCATCAACAAAAACAAAATGACATGAGGAGATGCAAATATTAAGAATGGGAGTAAAGATTTTCCCCTGTACTTTCAAGTGACCCTTAGTTTCTAGAATTTTGGGAGTCAACATTTGAGACCTAAGATAATCTCAGAATTTTTTTTGCTGAAATAATACAGTGTCCTGTGAATATTTTGATTATGCAGAGTTTTTTTTTTTCACAAATTGTTTTTGAAGGATTCTTCAATGTTCTTTTACTGAGATCTTTAATAAACTATGATATAGTTCTGAGAATTTCACTAATTCTGGAGAATAGGTCCTTTAAAACAGTAGTGGAACTTATTGGATATATGAACTAGGCACGTATGTTTTATTTTGGTGGACATTGTTTTGTTGTGATCATAGAAGCAATATAAACATGAAACTGGAAAAATATGAAAATGTAAATATTGATAATCATTTTAACACTTCATAGACCTAGATATTTTTCTTTCCAAAATAGCTTCCTCTTTTTAATTGCAAAGATTTCAAATGTACATAAAAGTATAGATGATGTGACAGACATCTGTATACCCACCACCTAACTCAGCTATAAGATCTTTATTTAACAAATATATATTGAAAACTGCTGAGCTAGACATTGTTCTAGGCACTTGTAGATTCAGCAGGGAGTGAACTAGATAGTGAGGGAACACAGACAGTAAATAAAATGCACGTGTAAAATATGATAGCTGGTCATAACTGCCATACAAAACAGGAGAGGAGGGAGGATGGTTGGGGGATGTTGGGAAGCTGATATGAAAATTTAAATAGGGTGCTTGAAGGATCCCACTGAATTAGTGGCTTTATGAAAGACATGAGACGAGTTGGGAGAGTGAACCATGCAGATATCTGGGGAAACAATGTTCTAGGCAGAGGGCACAGCAAGGTCAGTGCCCAGAGGCGGGGGCGTACCTGAGGTGTAGCGCTTCTATTATTTCTTTCTTTTCTTCCTGATTGATTTCTGCCTTTATTCCAATGGTTTTCTTTCTTCTACTGACTTTTGGTTATTCTGTTGCAAGTTTTAACCTTTCTTCCTAATTTATACAATTCAAACTAGAAATTTCCCTCCAAGTACCTTTTTAACTGGACTCCGTAATCTTTGAAATCTGATATGTTCATTGTGGTTTCTTTCTAAGTATTTTGTAAATTCCATGATTTGTATTCTATTCAGTAATGATTTAGAAGTGGTTATTTTAAATTTCTAAGTGTGGAAGCTGAAAAAGAGATGGCTCTGTTTTATTGTTGTCTAAAATCGATGCACTGTGTTCAGGGAATGCTGCTTATGTGAAATGATTCTTAGATATTGTTTGATTTTTTGAGTTTTGAGACTTACTTTGTGGCTTAAGTTGCTAATTTTTGTGAAAAAAAAATCAATATGAGAAAAAAAAGAATATATTTTCTGTACTTGTTGGAACGGTGTTTACATAAAGTCATCAGCTGGAGCCTGTTAACTGTGTTGTCAAAATGGTCTATTCCCTTATCTAGTTTTCTGACTCTGAATCAATGACAGCAGCAAGTATGTTAACATCTCCTGCTGTAATTATGGATTTGTGAATTTCTCCTTGTATTTCTGTCAATTTTTGCTTTGTGCACTTAGAGGTTTGCCTGGTAAGTGGATAAATGTTCAAAATATTCCTGGTGATTGTTACTTTTCTGTCATGACATCTATCCCATCTAACATTACAATATCAATAATATTTTAATAATATTCTAATATTAAAATCTGCTTTTCTGTTTCTCTTTGGGTTTCTATTTTCCTGAAATATCTTTTTTTTTAAATCCTCTTACTTTCAGCATTTCTGTAAGTGCATATTTTTGGTGTTTCTCTTTAGATAACATAACTGAATTTTTTTAACTATGTTTCAGATTCTTTGTCTTAATTGTCAAGTTAAATCCATATATACATTACATTTTATTTATTCAGTTTTAACTTTGGTTTTCTATTCATCATAGTTTTTTGTTATTTCTTACTCTTCTGCTTTCTACTGGATGGATTTGAGAAGTTTTTTTTTAATTAAAATATAGTTGATTTACAATGTTGTATTAGTTTCAGGCACATAGCAAAATGATTCAGTTTTTTTTAAAGATTATTTCCATTATAGGTTATTACAAGATATTGAATATAGTTGCCTGTGCCATACAGTTAAATCCTTGTTGTTTATCTATTTTATACATAGTAATTTGTGTCTGTTAATCACATACTCCTAATTTATCCCAATGCTCTTCTCCCCCTCCCCCCGTCTTCCACCAGATTTTAGTGTTTTTAATTCATTTTCCCTGTACTAGTCTGGAGATTAGACTTTTCATTTTTTATGATTTCAGTGATTACCCTTAAATTTTTTAACATTCACACTAAAGTTAAAATCAAAGTGAATCAATATTTATTCAATATCCCCATCACATCCCAGAATAATGTAAGGAATTTACTTAAATCATCTTAACTCAAATTATGTCCATATACATTCCAACTGTGATATTTTATCTATAATTTGAGCTCTACCTCACTTTTAAGCCCTAAGTCATTATTTTTAAAAATTTTTTGTAGTAAATGCTTATTTAAATTTACTTGTGGTTTCCAACATTTCACAACACTCTTTCCTACAGCTCATTCCTTCTTTTCAAGTTCACATTCTTTCTTTGAGGATCAGTACTTTCAATGTTTAGACTGAAAATATTCTTTTTAATCCTCACTCTTGCGTGATGATTTAACAGGATATAGAATTCTCTGAGTATGAGTCATTTTCTCTCAACACTCTGAGGATAATATTCTGTTGCATTCTAGTTGCTAGTGTCGCTGATAATTTTTTTCTGTGAGTCTAATTGTAGTTTCTTTGTGGTGCACTCTGGTTACTTTTAAGCTTTTCTGTTCTGTCTGTTCAGGCCCTGTGCAAAGCACATTCCAAGACAATATTAGAAATACAAAGAATTTCTTGGGAAAAATGGATAAAGGCCCATGGTAGCAGGAGTAGATGGTGAAAGCTTTCAAACCATAATACAGATCTGATGCTGCAAAAGGCAAATTTGGTGTAGGAAGAGGCAGCCTGCAGGGCAACTCTGAGAGCCTTGGTCAAGCTTGTAGGGATCTCTTAAATTGGAGGAGTTTGGCACTGGACTGGAAAAGTTCAAGTGTGGTACCCGCATCGTGCCCCACGCTGGCTGAGAGCCAGCTGTAGAGCGCGTGGCCTCCCAGTGACCACTGCCTTAGAGCCTCAAGGCGCAGCCCCTGCTGGCTGGCAGCGTGTGCCTGCTGGCGGCACGTTCTCTCAGGACCAGAATTGAGGGCTGCCGCACTCCGTCTTTCGTATTCTGCAGGCTCACTCAAACAACTAGATTTACTTCTACCTTTCTTCACTCTTATTTCTCCTAGCCTACATTTCATGTATGTCATCAAATACGTTTCAATTTCAGCCACACTTTCTTTGAAAATTGTTATCTACCAACCTGTCTCAGTTTCTTGAACGTCTGTGACATATATATGTTCCACATTCCCGTTGCATTATCCATTGTTCTCAAACACTCATATTTACCATATCTTTGTATTGCACTAGACTTTATTATGAACAGGGGCTTCCCTGATAGCTCAGTTGATTAAGAATCCGCCTGCAATGCAAGAGATCCTGGTTTGATTCCTGAGATGGAAAAATCCCTGGAGAAGGGAGAGTCTACCCACTCCAGTATTCTGTCCAAGAGAATTCCATGGACTGTATAGTCCATGGAGTTGCAAAGAGTTGGACACCACTGAGCAACTTTCACTTCACTTAATTGTGAACACTGTCCTTAAATTTCTCTTCCAGTTACATAATCTTTTGAGCCAGGTCTAAAAGCCATATTTGAGCTTTCATCTTTAATTATCTTACTTCCCATCTTATTTTGAAAAATTTTTTCAGTGTCCTGTTGCTTCTCTTATTATTTTGCTCCTTTCATTTATCTCCATTAATGCTTAGCCTCCTCGTTTTAAGGATTGCTTCAAAATGTTCCAATTCTCCTGTCTGCTGACTCTTTCTTGATTAATTTGCTTTCATTTTTATTGTAGTTTTAATTGCTTAGCTTATATTCACCAGAGATTTATTTTTTCGTATTTTACATGATTTGTGTTTTCTTCCAAACAGTGTCCTAGTAATTTTACCATTCTAGAGTCAGTCTGCACATTCATGTTTTATAATTTACAATCTTATACCATTCAAATACTAGGCTCAGGTCTTGTTTTTCCATTGCTCATGTGAGTATTCCTATATTCCCTTTATAACAAAAAGAAAAATTGGCTTGTTATTTCCCTGGAATGATGAGCCAAGACCCTTATTTCTCTTTTCCCTGAGGGGATAGCCCAGGGTCACGCTAACATAAGATTCTCAGTTCCAGTTTTCTTCTGAATAGATACTAAAACCCCAGTCCTATGCTCTAGCTCTTACAAGTCAATAACTTCTTTCTTAGTTTTGGCTGCCCCAAAAGCAGGTCCTGAGACAAGAGCTCAAGGGCATATAGACCCTTTGGTAGGAGTACACAGAACCCCAGTAAGACAGAGACAAAATAAGTGGAAGGAAGGTGAAGGAAACCAACAGAATGTGTTTTTAAGCCAGCTATGTTAGTGGATGATTAAAGTGGCAATCTCAAGGAAATGGTTCAAAACACATGCCCAGGGACAGCCGTGGTGGTTCAGTGGTGAGGACTCTGCTCCCAATGCAGGGGGCCCAGGTTCGATCCCTGGTCGGGAAACTAGATACTCACATACCACAACTAGGGCCTGGCACAGGCAAATAAATAAATATTTTTTAAAAACCCACATGCCTGCAATTAACCCACCACAAAGGGTGAGGGAGCCAGTATATTTATATGTCATATCTGAGAAATCATTGAGTGAGGCTTACTAGGGCTGGGGGTGAAGGAGATACTATTCTCTGACATTTTCAACATGCCAAGGAAAATTAATCAGAGCAGCTTCCAGACTTCTGGAGAAAGAAAGCTCAGAGTCAGAGATGTGGATCCTGGCCATTGAAGGCAGCAGGAGCGCCCTGAGAGACCCGAGAGGTGTGGCCTGGGAGCTCACAGCATTTGCTACAGTATTCTGCTGCTTGCCAGAGTTCTCCCATGATTGGAACACCTGGGATTAGCTTCCCTCTTTGGGCTGATTCTTAGGGACTTTCTTTTCTTTCTTCTTCTGTTTCATAAGATATTTGCAACTTTTGTTTATTTTATCAAGCTTTTATTTTTCATATGTGTTTATAGTTGGAAAGAGGTCTACCTAGGTCAGCTTTCCTGTTGTTGAAACACTACTCTAAGATATTTAAATATACTCTTTAATTTTATAAAATAGAATCATACTAAATATATCATCATGACTTGCTCTCATACTTAAGTTAACTTTGACACATTTTGCATAACCAGTTATATAGGTAGGTTTGCCTCATTCTTTTAAATTTATTTCTCCAAATTCTCACAATTAGATAATTTTTATAGGATGTCACTATTACAAAGTATGCAATAAGCATTATTCCACCTATATTCTTACATATTTATTGATAGTATGTCTCTGAATGAATTCCTAGTACTTGAATTTATGAGTCAAACTTTTAGCACAGTTAAATTTTAAAAGACATTACCAAATCCACCTTAATTTTTTCTTTACCATTTTTAAAATTCTCACCCATAGCAAATGAGGGTTTTTCCCTTATCCTTACCAAAAATGTGTAATATCAATCATGTGACTCTTTGATGATCATATGAGTGAAAGTAATAGGTTACTTAATTTGTTTTATTTTCATTATTAGTGAAGACAATTTTATATACTTCTGGTCCTTGGTGTTCACTTGTATGACTTTTGCTCATATTTTTATAGGCCTTCTCGTTTTTAAATTTGATTCATAGAGCTTTTTTATGTTATGAACACTAGCCCTTTGTTTTATATCTTGAATATAGTTTTTGAAGTTTGTGTTTCATTTTTTGAATTTGTTTATTGTGTTTTATTACCCATGTAAAATTTTATGTAACCAGTTTCATCCGTCTTTGATTTTGTGGTTTCTCATTTTCATATCATGCTTTAAAAAAAAAAAAACCTTCTATAATTATTAATTATAAAAAGAATCTAAGCAGTTATTGAACACTCACTCTGAACTGTATATACCATGGCATGAAGGAAAAGGACAAAGATGAATGAGAAGCCTTTTATTGCTTCAAAAAGTATCATATTAAATATAAAATATTTTGTTCTGTAAAAGGAATGAAGTAAATAGACCTTTTCCCTCTCTGCAAACAAACGAGGGAACAGATAACAACTCTCCAAACTTGTGTATCTGTTTTTAAAAACAATCTTAAACCAGTCAAAACATCAACACATATAGTAAATAATAATATTTAGAAGTGATCAGCAAGAAAACCCAGTCCTAGAACTCAAGGTCTGTTTATATACTGATACTCTCAAACTGTCAAACAGTGCTTTATTAGCTGAGGCAAATTTGGCAGGACCTACAAAAAAGAGTCTTTTAATGCCCCCCCCCCTTTTTTTTGGTTTGTTTAATCAAGACTCATTTCAGTAGCATTTTTACACATTTACTACAATGACCAGAACTTCCCTGGTTGCCCTGAGGTAAATGAATCTGCCTTGCAATGCAAGAGACGTAGGTTCAATCCCTGGGTCGAGAAGATCCCCTGGAGAAGAACATGGCTACCACTCCAGTATTCTTGCCTGAAAAATCCCAAGGACAGAAGAGCCTGGCAGGCTATAGTCCACTGGGTCTCCAAGAACTGGATACGACTTAGTAAACTAACAACAGCAAACAACAACTTTAATGACCAGATTGCATTGTTGATGCAAAGGGATCCTGTCTAAGACATGATCCCTCCCCTTAAGGAGAATATCTATATGGAGAGGCAAAATATTCATAAATGAAACAAAAAATAATTTGAAGGAAATAGTGTGGAACAGACCCTGTGTATATACACATACTGACAGCTTAGGAAAATGGTACTCAGTGGCCCTGTAGCCACTGACAAATACTCATAGTTGACAAATAGTTCTGTCAACTAAATTGACAAATAGTTCAATACAGAGATTCCTTTTGTTGTAATTTGTAGACCATATTGACATTTTCAGACATGAACTTTTGGACAGTGGGAAAGATATTAATATACATAAGTTTTATATGTATAAAATTATGTAAAAATATCTACAAAAAATGAAAGAAATAGGGATAACCCCAAAGTCTTGATTTTTTTATTAATATGTGGAGCAGAACAGTGAGTAAGCTATGGAGGCAGATACCCTAGAAAAATCACTTATCTCTGTGTTTGTACATGTACTAAAACTCCATCCCACAAATCACATTCAGACGTTGCTGACACTCACCCCTCCACTCTTGCCCAGACCTCTTTGGCTTGAGTTGCCTGTCAACAAAATGGGATTCAGAGGGAAGATCTAAAGGAGAAAACAGTGAACTACAGGTATTCCACCAAAGAGAAAATCTACTTAGAGAAGTCTCTGCTCTGTGCCACATACTTTGGAAGCAGAAATGCTGGTGTTCAGCTGAGGGGCTCGTGGGTTTATTCATCTGATAAACACTTACCAAACGCATACTATGAGCCAAGCACCATAGGTATAGATGGGTGGAATCAAGAGTCACTTTGTAACCAGTTAGGAAGTGAAATGTCAGGCTAGAGCAGGATAAACTGGAATGGTAAATTAGATGTGTGGAACTAAGGAAAACACCACAGACAGAATCTGATGGCGGGGCGGAGGTTTGAGATTCACAGTGGGAAAACTGAAAATAAACCAGGATTAAAAGTAACGCTTGGAAGCTCTATCCATGAAGAAGTGAATTTGTCTTTATTTTTCTGTCCTGGAACTTAAGAAAAAGAGAATTTGGAGCTGATCTTCCACTGGGCCCTAAAGTTGAGGAAGGCAGAGGAAGTTAATGCCAAGTTTCCGACATAAAAGAAATCCTTCAGCAAAGGGGATTTCAAAGAACTTAGCTGAATAATTTCCATTTGGGGCTGGTAAGGAGAGGGAGAATTGCATTCGGGGGGTAAAACAAGCAGGAAGAAGGCAGTCGTCTGGATATTTTCTTTGCAATCTAGATAATACTAAAGTTCAGCAAATGAATAAACAAAATTATAAGTTTGCTAATAGTTCCAATCCCAGAGATAATGAAGAGGAATTTTTTTCTTTTCCAAGCAAGAGTCATTTCAGGGTAAATCTTAGACCAGGTTTGGTTTTTGTACATTTGCCTCAATGTATTTCAGAGCTTGGGAGATTCAGAGGTTCCACAGAGAAGGGTATGCTTCGTTTCGTTTTATGACATTTCAATTTTGAAACTTGCAGGTGGCCTGTGCTGTTTTATCAGGCTACATGGGGAGGAGGACATATCTTTGAGAGAGTTTGTTTTAGAATCAGAATGTTGAATAAAAGAAGTAAAAAGTCCAGTGCTAGCGTCTACATGCTAATATCCAGGTCCTGCAATATGTTTTTAATAGCAAATACCTTTTGCAGTATTCTGTCTTGGAGAATTCCATGGACAATGGAGCCTCGTAGGCTCCATGGGGCTACAAAGAGTTGGACAAGACTGAGCGGCTAACACACATTAACACACACACACACACACGCACACCGATTGCAGTGACCTGTAAATCTCGAGTGGCCATTGGCCTAAAGACCAAAGGGGTTATAGGCTAATAAAGTCAACTTTTAATGTAAATAAAGCTTCGTGCAGACCCCAGGATCCAATCTGTTAGCAAACTGTTAGCATTTCTGGACTTTTCCCTTCTTTTTCTTTGTGCTATATGGGATTTTACTTTGAGGAACTTGAAATATTCTGGAAAAAATGTAGTTGAAATAGCTGTGTAATTGAAATAATTGCACAATTCTTTGGTACATGATGTTTAAAAGCATTTGAAAATTTGTTTAAAATGAAGTTGAGGAAGACTTGCTTACTTTAATCTCCTTCATCCTCCTGCTGGCTTTAATTTGTGAAACAGGGTTAGAATAAGTGTACAGTTGGCCTGCCATACCCACAGGTTCCACATTGGTGGATTCAGGCAACTGCTGATCAAAAATATTCCAGAAAAAAAAAATCAGAAAGTTTCAAAAAAGCAAAACTTTAATTTGCCTCTGGCAACTATTTACATAACATCTACATCATATTTGCAACTATTTACATAGCATTCACATTGTATTAGACATTGTAAGTAGTCTAGAGATGATTTAAATTGTATGGGAGGATGTGCATAGGTTATATGCAAATACTATGCCATTTTATATAAGGGACTTGGGAATTCATGGATTTTGGGATTCCCCAGCAGGGTGGGGTTGGGTGGGAGAATCTGGGAACCAATTCCCTGCAGATAGCAAGGGATGGCTGTACTCTTTATTATGTTGAGCTAAAATTTTTTTACTATATTTTGAACAATATGCATTGGAACCATTCCTTAAACCAGATTGAAATTTGCAAGTGATTAGATTTGGAATGGAAAATAAGGCCAGCAGGAGCAGCCGGCCTGATTCATCTAGGGGAATCTCTCAAAGCCTGTTAAGTGAAAGGTTTGTGGCTAATTCTCATATTGGATATCCACAGCACACCAAGTTCTTGTTTATTAGCATGCAGTGTGACCAGCTGGGAACAAAGACTTTTGTTAAATTGTCTCCTTCTTCCCTGAGTTCCTCACAATGCTGACTAAAGTCTTCTTCGTAATTCATGTTTAAAAAAAAAAAAGAAAAAGTCTCCTGGGTTTCGACACCAAAAAAAAAAAAAGTTTTCAACTGAGAAAACGTTGTTTTCAACTTTCCTTCCCTCTGTGTTTCTTCTGTTTTCTGCCCCTTTGTTCTTTGTTTCCCCTCAATATCAAATCTGATTCCAGTTTCTTTCAGTTAGAACATTCTCAATTTCCCCCTTGCCATTCATCAATTTTTCTGCCACTTTCCCTTAAGAATTTTCTCAATTTAAACCTTATTCAATAATAAATATACTTCATAGACTGAACAGATGGATTGCAGAACTTTTTCCCTTAAGAGTTCCATGTACGGCAATTTTCACTTCTCAAACGAAACAGTGGTGATGATGATAAAGTATTCAGTCTTTGCAGAGTGTCCATGCAGGTTTTAAAGCAATTTCTGTACTTGTGTACCATGCACCTTCAGAAGGTAAGTTCTTTACTACCCTTGATTTGTAATTTTTATTTTGTTATCTAGAGTTTTTCTCTACTGAGAATGAAGATTGTCACTTTTCCCTATTGGAAACTTTCAGTGACTGATGGAGACCTCGATATTTCACTAGGTGGCCAGTAGTTTGACATTTCCAGTTACTACTAAGCATCCATTAGACTGAGCTGAAATCCATGTCTATCTTTCTCTTTATTATTACAACGGAGAACAAATGTCCTCTCCCTTTCATAAGACAGACTGGAAGATAAATCTGCACGCTTCAGACTAAACATCCTCAGTGACCCCAGGCATTTCCTCAAATGTCAAGGGATCCAGGTCCCTCTCGTGCGTGGTTTCCTTTTACCAACACACTGAAATTTGTCAAGTTTCCTATTTAAATTTTGTTGTTTATTTAGGAGAATAGATTGATCATAAACAACTTAATGACCACCATTAAAATATTATATTAATGCATATTCTAAAAGTGGGACATTCTTCTCAAAGATCTGTTAAACACATGGCATAGTACATGGGTCACTATCAGCTAAAGAAGCTACTGCATCAACTGCACATATACTAGATGTTCTAACAGCTCTGCTGAAGGTAGTGAGATTAAATCTTCAACAGGAGGCCCTGAAGGGTTCAGCCCATAGAGCCTTATGTTTTCTATTGCTCACATAGTATTAATTTAGCCAAGCTAAATGAGACAGAGCATCTCTTGATGTCCGATCTATATTAATAAGCTGTATTAATTCTCCTGGGCCATAAAGTCACTGGAAAGTAAAACAAATTTTTCTGAAAAGTGCTTTCTAATTGTGTCTGTAAAATCTGATGATGTTTATTCCTTGAAATATGGGCCTGAAATAGACATTGCTTTAGTCAACAAGGCAATTATAGTGAAGGAGCTTTTTCAATGAGATTAAGGGGAAACCTGCTTTATTCAAAGAATTTTCATCAAGTGCTCACATGTGCCAGATACTGAGCTAAGCTGTGTTCTCAGCCCTTGGTGCAGACTCCTGTAGGGTTTTAAATATGGGTCAAAATAAACACGAAAAGTTCACATAGTCCCAGGTCACCAAATGTCCTCCACTGATACCTACAGCATTTGTTTCAGGGCCACTCCAGCAGTGCTGAGTCCCCTCCCATTGGGCTCCTGCATTCTCATTCATCCAGATCACCAGTGAAGAGAGTGGTTTCTCATCAGCTTCTGCCCAATTGCACCATGTTGAATGGACAGGACTAAATCTGCATGGTTGACTTCTATATCAGCAAAGTCTTTGGGATTTCAGCTTTATTTTGTATTTGGTAGGAAGAACTCATTTAATACACAGAATATGACTTTATTTTGTAAATATTTTATATAAAATAATCCTTGAATATTAGTATGTATCGATAGATGCTTGCCCATTCTGAATCTTAGCAGCTCATATTCCACACATTCATAGCATTTGGGTCCCAAAATTCCCTCGTAGCTGAGTCAGTAAAGAATCAGCCTTCAATGCAGGAGACCTGGATTCAATCACTGGGTTGGGAAGATCCTCTGGAGAAGGAAATGGCAACCCACTCCAGTATTCTTGCTTGGAGGATCCCATGGACAGAGGAGGCCTCTGTCCATGGGGTTGGAAGAGTTGGACACAACTTAGCAACTACACCACCACCACCACTGTCCATGTGGAATAAGTTTTAGGAATAGTGCTCAGTCACTCAATCATGTCCAACTCTTTGCAGCCCCATCAACTGTAGCCTACCAGGCTCCTCTGTCCATGGAGTTTTCCAGGCAAGAATGGAGTGGGTTGCTATTTTCTACTCCAGGGTATCTTCCCGACCCAGGGATCAAACCCATGTCTCTTGCATCTCCTGATTCTTTACCACTAGGACCTCTGTATTGTAAGGATTCACACTAGGCTTATATTTTCTCTAAACAGTAGATGTGATTTACACTGGATAAGTTGGATCTACCTAGTAACCACCTAGTGTGTATTGATTTTAATAATTTTCAGAATTTTTCTGATTGTACAGCATAGAACTGCTCCCCAAGACGCTTGGGCCCTCCACACTCAAACTGGACCCTTCTTGTACCCTTCCTTAGTCATGGCTCTTGGATCTCATGTCAAGGCTGGTATGCTGGTCCCAATACTTTTTTTAAGGTCACTGGCATGCTACAGATCAAATCCAAGAGCTCTCATTGGGTTTTATTTTCTTTGACTTACTGTGGTATTTCATATTGTTGGCAACTGGCAGTATTTCTGGAGCCCTCTCTTCCCTTGTTCCTGGGGACGTTCTCTATTTCTAATCTTATGGATTAGTCAACAGGCACTTGCTGAACACTAAGTAATACTTACTAAGATATACACTAAGATATACACTACTCGTGTATATCTTTCCTATTGTCCTATCCACTGTTCTTTTCATGATCTCTAAACTCAGGTCCACTGTTCTTCACATTCTTCCTCTGAGCTGTCTTCCTAAGAATCAAGTTAGTAAAATTATAGAAGCTTTGAGTAGGAAGAAACTGTAGTCCCAGGCAATCCGAGTAGCATTCTGCAGAAGAGGAGATGATGCCCAGTAAATTAGGTGTCGTCCCCGAGATCTTGGAGCTACTCAGTGGCAGAGCTCACATCAACTCGTGTAAAAAGCCAGTGAGTTTACACCATCGCCTCAGCTTGTGTGGGATCTCAGGATCTGCTGAAGGCTCAGGCCCAACTCACCTCTTGATTTTCTAGTTCTGTCATAGTATTTCTATTCTTCTGTATTTTTGAGTGAAGGTTTTACTCACACTCGACATCTCCCAGTTTCTTTCATCCTCTACCCTTGGAGTCAAATATTTAGAGTGTCCAGTAGAGTCTTTCTTCATGATGCCTTGAGAATCTGTTTTTTATCTTTTTTTTTTCTTTTTGCTTCACTGCCAGCCCCTTGGTCTGGAGCTGCATCTTAACAAACCTGTGCATATAATGGTTAACCTCTTTGCAATGATAGTCCAGGGTTTGGTCTCTCCAAGTCCATTCTGTGCTTCAGTATTTGAAATATCACTTTCCTACATCAGCCTGTCAGAAAACCAGTGCCTATCTCCATTTATAAACAGTTCTCTGTAAATGTTTGTAAATGTTCAGGAAAATAAAAGACAACCCTTTGGGGAGGCAGCATCTGTGACAAATAGATCTCTAGGCAAGAGTAACAATATTTTAAGGGATATTTCCTGCCCTTTTTTCTTCTTTCCTTCTTTTCTATCGTCTGTTCCTTGACAAATATTTGCATATATTTGCTGAGTATTTGTACTAAACAAGGTTGTGTGCTGGGGGCTATTTATACAACAATAAGTCTTGCTTTTGAGTATTTTATAATTTCTCTGTAGATTAACTGCATAGACCTAAGAGAATAGAATCATTCACTAAACTCTAATCCTACCAGGAAAATAAGAGATCTTGAAAGGATATTTAGTGTATATTTTACACTGACATGTTGGTGTTTATTTAAATATTTGTACTATATTCTTCTTTCAGAATTTTTCAACAAAAGCTTCTACTTTGTAATTAACCAGTACTTATGAAGGACATTTTAATTAAGGGCTTTCTTTTCTTGAAAAAACTTAATGGTTATGTTAATCTGTACCCTTTCAGTTATCCACATTTAACTAAAGTGTAGTTATTTACTCTAAATAAGAATAACTTATGGAAGTTTCTTGTAGTCAAGTCTAAATCTATAAACTAAAATATCTCACATATTCCTCTCAATGGATTTTAATTTTTTTAGCACTAAGTTCAGTATTTCAGTCTTTTGATGCCTGTATAATCTGGTCCCATATTACCTTCTGATAATTTATCTCCCACCACTCTCTAAGTCTTTATTCCACTATGCTTATGATTTCCATGGATATATAATTTTGTTTACTTACATTAATTCTTCTTTTGGAATGTAATCTCTTATCTCTATCTATAGTACTATTGACCCGATTTAGTTTTTACTATATGTCAACTACTACATTGCATACTTTTACCTGTATTATCTCATGTGAATATTATGGTAGCCTATGATCCCAATGAACCTCACTATAAAGGTTAAAAATACTGAGTCTTAGGGGAAGTAAGGTATCTGCCCGAGGTCACACAACTAGTAAATGATGAAACTTAAATCCATCTAACTACAAAGTCTGTGTGCCTAACCATTATGTTCTGCTGCTTCCAAGGTCTTAGAATTCTGGGTAATTTTGTGATCTGAGAAAAATTATCCAACATACCTAAGCCCCAGTAAAATCTTTAAAATAGGTTCTTGTTATTTCATTGATGGTTATTATACATATAAAATAAAAATCACTATCCTGGGTTATTTAGAAACAAATATCAAAGATGTTGGTAAAACTAACATCCACAGTGAAGTATGGTAGCTTTGTTTTTGTTTTTCAGTGTTTGTAAATCTGTTTCCATGTATGTAATTCTGGGTACCCAGATGATAAAAGTGAGTAATATGATCTACCCCTAAGAATATATACTTTAAAGAAAGCAAACATAGATTCCATAAATATATCTAAAGTTGTATGATTGCTGAAAGTTAGAAGTAAATTTTTTAAAATATCCAACCAGATGATTTTTCAAAAATTTCAAAAATTTTTCATCTTTCTTGGTTAGAGAAAATATTTCTGAGACTACTGTTGGTATTCTTGAAGAGAACTTAAAAGCTTTAATTCACTTGTAACTTCATGTAGCTGAAAAATATTCATTATCACCTATTTTGAGTTAATTTTTGGGCTAGGCTCAGGAGACAGTAATAAAAAGACAGAGTTCTTGTTTTCATGGAGTTGAGGATCTGAAAAATAAGTATGATATCAGTAATCATGCATATAACTATGTGCTTACAACCGGGTTAAGTGTTTAAAGAGATGTGTATGTTATAACTGGAGTGTGTAAGTAGAGGAATAAATAGTGGGTAAATCAAGAAGTTTTTCTTGATGAGGAGACTTTTACTTAAGGAGAGATGCAAGAGATGTGTAGGAGATGATGAGTTGAAGCAAGTTGGGGAGACAGGGCTGACAGAGGGAATAGTATATACCCAATTTCAGAAAAGAGGAGGATTTCTGAAGAAAGGAGGGAGAGGATTCTAAAGTGGCCCTAGAAAAGACAAATGATAGCCTCCTAGGTTATATGTTTTATTTTCCAGATTTTAGTCCAAGAGAAATGGGAGGCAGTTAAAGGATTTTAAGAGTGTGTGTGTGTAAAAGGAGGCAACATGATCATATTTTAAAATACATGTATCTTTCTCTGTTGTGTAGAGAATGATTTTGACGGAGATTCTTGCAGTCTTGGAAATGCTGGCAGTACGAGGATGGGGGGAAAGGAGATGGGAAATGATTGACAGATTGATGCATACCTTGGAGATAGAATTAGCAGGAATTGGTGAAGGTTGAATGTGGAATGTGACAAAGACAAGGTATCAAGTAGGACTCTCAGGTTTCTGGCTAGATCAGCTGAACATATGGTATCATTTACTTTAATGGAGATGACTAGAAGAGATGAGAAGAAAGTGGAGGCATGAAGAAAGGGAGAGAGGAAAGAGATAAAGGGAGGGAGGTAAGAAGGAAGGAAGGGAGAATGGGGATGGAAAGGGAGTGAGACGGTTTTCAGAGAAGATTATTGTTTGTTTCGTTTGGAGCATGTTTTGGAATTTAAGATTTCTATGAGCCATCCAAGTGAAGTTTTTCATGGAGGCAGTCAGTATACTTACTATAACTGAAGAGAAGATAAGGGTACAGATATAAATTTGGAAATTAACATCATCACTATGGCCTTTGAAGTAAAATAACATGAATGAGGAAACAATAAAGTCAGAAGTGAAGAGAATTTAAAAACTAAGTCCTGAGAAATGCTAACTTTTAAAAGTCACATGGAGGAAGAGGTGTGAACGAAGAATGACAAGTGGCCAGAGAGACAGGATAAAATATATAAGCACTATATATGGTGCTTATACAGTGCCCCACAGAGCAGAGAGAGAACATTTCAAGAAGCAGGACTTCTGACTTTAGCAGACTTCTGGCTAAAGTGACATGATGAGCTTGGTAAATCTCTCTCTCCAAAATGTAAGATATTCAAATAGCTAACAGGCATGTTGAAAAAGTGTTCAACATCATTAGTGATTACAGAACTAAAAATTAAAATCACGGTGAGATACCATTGGTGGTGGTTTAGTTGTTAAGTCATGTTCCACTCTTGTGACCCCATGGACAGTATCCTGCCAGGCAATTTGTCTATGGGATTTCCCAGGCAGGAATACAGGAGTGGGTTGCCATTTCCTTCTCCAGGGGATCTTCCCAACTCAGCGATCGAAACTGTCTCTTGTATCTTCTGCATTTCAGGTGGGTTCTTTACTGACTGAGCCGCCAGCAAAGCCGTGAAGTGTTAGACACTCAGTCATGTCCGACTCTTTGTGACCCCATGGACTGTAGCCCACCAGGCTCCTCTGTCCATGGAATTCTCCAGGCAAGAATACTGGAGTGAGTAGCCATTGTCTGCTCCAGGGGATCTTCCTGACCCAGGGATCAAACCTGAGTCTCCTGCATTGCAGGCAGATTCTTTACCTTCTGAGCCACCGGGGAATCCCAAGATACCATCACACACCCACTAGAAAGGGTTATATTCCTAAGAACCTAACAGTACCAAGTGTGGGTGAAGATATAGAGAAACCGGAAGTCTCATAGCTTTCTGATGGGAATGTAAACGGTGCAACCGCTTTAGAAAACCAGTTTGACAGTTTCTTAAACATATCGATTATATTTGTTTACCATATGGTAAGCATGTTTGCCAGAAACTCCACTCTTTGTTAGCCACACAAGAAAAATTCAAACAGATATCTACACAAAGACTTGTATGTGAATTTTCATATAGGCTTTATGTGCAATAACCAATAACTAGAAACAATACAAATGTTTATTAACTGATAAATGTATAAAATGTGGGATATCAGTAAAACAGAATATTATTTATCAATTGTATAACCTCCAAAACATTGTGCTAAGTGAAATAAACCAGACAGAGGATCACATATTGACCACTTTTATATAAAATATCTTTTAAAAGGCAAGTGTATAAGACAGAGAGCAAATGAGTAATGAGTGACTGCTGAAGCTAGAGGTAGGGACTCAAGGCAAACTGGACAATAGGAAATTTACAGGATGATAGAAAGGTTCAAAAACTAGGTTATGCAACTTCCCTGGTGGTCTAGTGGTTAAGACATAGTCTTTCAATGTAGAGAGTGTGAGTTTGATCCCTGGTCAGGGAGTGAAGATCCCACTTGCTTTGCAGCCAAAAAAACCGAAACATAAAACTGAATCAATATTGTAACAAATTCAATAAAGATTTTAAAAATGGCCTACATCAAAAAGAAATCTTTAAAAGAGTAAATTTTAAAAAACTGGATTGTGGAGAAACTTGAACAACTGGATAAACTATCACAGAACTTTAGATTTACAGTGGATGAATTTTATGCTGAATAAATTACACCTCAATAAAGCTTTAAAAAAGGGAGATGATTAACCTACAGTGACTGAGCTACAGTGAAGGAGTCCCTATATCTCATGCTTTTCTCCCACCCCACTTAATCTTACTGTTTGTCTCTAATCTTCCTTTATCATGGCGGCAACACATTCTACTTTTTTTGGTTTTTTTTTCCACTTATTTTTATTAGTTGGAGGCTATTTACTTTACAATATTGTAGTGGGTTTTGTCATACATTGACATGAATCAGCCATGTTACATGTATTCCCGATCCTGATCACCCCTCCCACCTCCCTCTCCACCCGATCCCTCTGAGTCTTCCCAGTGCACCAGGTCCGAGCACTTGTCTCATGCATCCAACCTGGGCTGGTGATCTGTTTCACCCTAGATAATATACATGTTTCAATGCTGTTCTCTTGAAACATCCCACCCTCGCCTTCTCCCACAGAGTCCAAAAGTCTGTTCTATACATCTGTGTCTCTTTTTCTGTTTTACATATACGGTTATCGTTACCATCTTTCTAAATTCCATATATATGTGTTAGTATACTGTAATGGTCTTTATCTTTCTGGCTTACTTCACTCCATATAATTGGCTCCAGTATCATCCATCTCATTAGAACTGATTCAAATGAATTCTTTTTAATGGCTGAGCAATATTCCATGGTGTATATGTACAACAGCTTCCTTATCCATTCATCTGCTGATGGGCATCTAGGTTGCTTCCATGTCCTAGCTATTATAAACAGTGCTGCGATGAACATTGGGGTACACGTGTCTCTTTCAAATCTGGTTTCCTCGGTGTGTATGCCCAGAAGTGGGATTGCTGGGTCATATGGCAGTTTTATTTCCAGTTTTTTAAGAAATCTCCACACTGTTTTCCATAGTGGCTGTACTAGTTTGCATTCCCACTAACAGTGTAAGAGGGTTCCCTTTTCTCCACACCCTCTCCAGCATTTATTGCTTGTAGACTTTTGGATAGCAGCCATCCTGACTGGCGTGTAATGGTACCTCATTGTGGTTTTGATTTGCATTTCTCTGATAATGAGTGATGTTGAGCATCTTTCATGTGTTTTTTTGCCATCTGTATGTCTTCCTTGGAGAAATGTCTGTTTAGTTCTTTGGCCCATTTTTTGATTGGGTCATTTATTTTTCTGGAGTTGAGCTGGAGGAGTTGCTTGTATGTTTTTGAGACTAATCCTTTGTCTGTTGCTTCGTTTGCTATTATTTTCTCCCAATCTGAGGGCTGTCTTTTCACCTTGCTTATAGTTTCCTTTGTTGTGCAAAAGCTTTTAAGTTTCATTAGGTCCCATTTGTTTATTTTTGCTTTTGTTTCTAATATTCTGGGATGTGGGTCATAGAGGATCCTGCTGTGGTTTATGTTGCAGAGTGTTTTGCCTATGTTCTCCTCTAGGAGTTTTATAGTTTCTGGTCTTACATTTAGATCTTTAATCCATTTTGAGTTTATTTTTGTGTATGGTGTTAGAAAGTGTTCTAGTTTCATTCTTTTACAAGTGGTTGACCAGTTTTCCCAGCACCACTTGTTAAAGAGGTTGTCTTTTTTCCATTGTATATCCTTGCCTCCTTTGTCAAAGATAAGGTGACCATAGGTTCGTGGATTTATCTCTGGGCTTTCTATTCTGTTCCATTGATCTATATTTTTGTCTTTGTGCCAGTACCATACTGTCTTGATGACTGTGGCTTTGTAGTATAGTCTGAAGTCAGGCAGGTTGATTCCTCCAGTTCCATTCTTCTTTCTCAAGATTACTTTGGCTATTCGAGGTTTTTTGTATTTCCATACAAATCGTGAAATTGTTTGTTCTAGTTCTGTGAAAAATACCATTGGTAGCTTGATAGGGATTGCATTGAATCTATAGATTGCTTTGGGTAGTATAGCCATTTTGACAATATTGATTCTTCCAATCCATGAACACGGTATATTTCTCCATCTGTTTGTGTCCTCTTTGATTTCTTTCATCTGTGATTTATAGTTTTCTGTGTATAAGTCTTTTGTTTCTTTAGGTAGATATACTCCTAAGTATTTTATTCTTTTTGTTGCAATGGTGAATGGTATTGTTTCCTTAATTTCTCTTTCTGTTTTCTCATTGTTAGTGTATAGGAATGCAAGAGATTTCTGTGTGTTAATTTTATATCCTGCAACTTTACTGTATTCGTTGATTAGCTCTAGTAATTTTCTGGTAGAGTCTTTAGGGTTTTCTATGTAGAGGATCATGTCATCTGCAAACAGAGAGAGTTTCACTTCTTCTTTTCCTATCTGGATTTCTTTTACTTCTTTTTCTGCCCTGATTGCTGTGGCCAACACTTCCAAAACTATGTTGAATAGTAGTGGTCATTCTACTTGGTTTTGAGCTTAACTTGTTTGGAGCAGAATGAACTTTTTAGTTTGCTTGAGAAGGTAAATGGGATCCTTTACTCAGCAGTCTGATCTTCTAGGGTCAAGCCAAATTGCAGATTCTCAAGAACCTCTTTAAGTTCTCTTCAGGAAACTGGCTCATTCCAGAGAAGGCCTGAGATTTGAATAATATGATCCACCAACAGAGGTCCCAAGCCTACATCAGTGTAGGTCTAAATGCAGTCAGGCTCTTGCTGAACCATTGCCAGCCTGACCTGGGAGGGCCCTGGCTCAACCCCTCCTGTCCAGCTTGCTCTAGCTGGAATGTCTCATTTCTTTTCCATACCAGCCTCCCAGTGTGGGTAGATCAGGGACATAAGGGTACCAGTTATATTCCTTTTTTCACTTTGTATTACACACAATTCACAAGAAGTTATACACTTCTGATAGTGACATTTTCAAAAAAGAAGTTCCATTTTCAGATTTCTGAAGAAGCATAATGTTGAGATGTAGTGGACAAGTCAAGAGTTTCCTGAAAACTTGTCTACTCTCTGTTTTATTAACATAATAAGTTTATTAGACAGATTCTAGGCATTCCCTGTGGTGTTTGGAGCTGTGGGTCTTTTGTGCATTCAGACAGGCCAAAGAAGCAGATCAGAGGACTGCTATTGATTTGTTCCACTCTGGTGAATGTAAATGATTCATGTTCCACAGGATATGTCCTACTAGGGATAAAACAGAAGGAAGAAAATGTGCACAGCTTCAAAGGTGCAGCTTGATTCCACTGGTAACCCAGCACACGGCAATTAGTACACCTGACATTTTTAAGTATGCATCATAAACTCCCCAAGGAATCAGCACCGTCTTCCCTGAAATTGCTATAGATTGACAAAAATGAGTAGAAGGAGGACAACACAGAGAAGGATCAAAGGAAGAAGAGCATCTGCAGCCTACCCTTTTAGCTGGCGTTAGACAAGCTGCACCCAGTCCAGGAAAGCAAATATGCACCTCTTGATTGGTTTATTTCAACTTTAGGTTCTCAGTCAAATTGAGAGGAAAGTATAGAGATGTCCCATACACTCCTGCCGCCTATTTAATTTTGTGTGTTTTTTTGTTTTTATTGGCGTATAATTGCTTTGCCATATTGAGTTAGTTTCTGCTGAACAATGAAATGAATCAGCTATATGTATACTTATATTCCCTCCCTCTTGAACATCACTCACACCCTCCATCCTATCCTTCTAGGTCATCACAGAGCACTGAGCTAAGCTCCCAGTGCTATATGGCAATCTACTTTACACATGGCAGTATATATATGTTGATCCTACTCCCCAGTTTGTCTCACCCTCTCCTCCCCGTGCCCCTGTGTCCACACATCCCTTCTCTACATCTGCACCTCTATTCCTGCCCTGCACTTTTTAAGGTCCGTGGAGGAACATGCATATTGCTAACGTGAACATGTCTCTGGTCAATTTAGTACTCTGAGATTTGGGGCGCCCCTACTATCCTTGTGCTTCTCTATGCATGAGCAACACAGTCTTTAAAATACTAAAATGTTGAAATGTTTATTCACATATTATTGTTAAAAGTCAATAGTATAAAAGAAAAGCATATTTTCTTTCTCTGCAATCATAAGTCACATGCCAGAAAAGCTATCTTACCTCCTCCCAGGACTCAGAGGATTTCTATTGCAAATAGGCTTGGGATATATATTCTCCCAGAGTACCATGTGCTTTGACTTTGCTGGAACATATTCACAGGTAATGCTGCATTTACAGGTATAATAGATCTTCTCCCAGCCCAAGCCAAAGAGCAGAGACAGTCTTAATATTTCTGATTAACTCTAATCTTGTGCTAAGTTAGGAAAACTAGATTTCAAAGTGGAAGCAATCATTATCAAGAATAATAAAAATGGTGGATAAAGAGAAATGGTGGATAAATGGTCTGATAGAAATGGTCTGATAGAATGACACTCATTAAAATGAAAATCTATGTGGAGATGAGTGAACAGAAAGTCATAGATCATTAGAACCAAAGGAAGAATATATGTTCCAGACATTGAAATGGTTGGTTTTATCTTTTCTTACTGTGGGTGAAGAATTCCATCCACCTGGCTCAGTAATGGTGGGAAAACATGGCAACCTTCTGAACATTATGAACTCTTATAATAAAGTCAACAAAACCAAGGCAATCAATTCAAAGGACTTCTAGGCTAGGAGTTCTTAACCAGAGGTTCATGCCAGAAACATCTGGAAAGAGTCCTTAAAAATGTTCCGTCCAGGCTTCCAATGCCAGTCATTTTCATTCACCTAGATCTGGAATGAATCTCAAGCATGTGAATATTGAGAAATGTCCCCAAATTATTTTTATGACAGCCCTAGTTAAGAAAAGAAACCATTTTCTACTTCATAGTTGCATATCTGCCATCTTCTCCATTAGATCACAAACTCCTCTAAAAGGAGCCTGTTGTATTTGTGACTTTTGCTATGATTAGCCCTGGGAGACTTATGAGCTCCAGAAAGAAAGAACATGTGTTAAATTTATTCATTATTGTAATTTCCCCTGCTCTCCTCCATAGCCCCCAGGTAGAAGGGCAGGAAGTCTGTGGTTGGTGCCCAAAGAATTTTGAATTTTAAAAGTGAATACTAGAAATGTAATTATTTATATATGGACTTGAATTGATTTTTTTTTTTCTGTTGTTACTATAGGTTCTCAAATGTTTGTTGACTGAACATACTGAGTTTTGAAAGTTAAGCAGAATTTAAGGAGTCTTGAGTGGTATTTAGAGATATCAACATTATTACTATGATCTTGCCCCTCCTTGAACTCACATAGGTTGATTCTGTAGCTCATTTATGCACTTACCTTGTTCTATCTTCTTTTAAACTTTCTACCAAATGACAAACACCTGTAGAAACAGGAATCATTCTTTTTCATCCTGTGTCTCCTGCTATGACAAGCACATAGCAGGTATGCAATTATAGAATCTTTGACTTGATAGTCTGTTATCCAGAAATTAATAATGACAATATGTACTTAATCCCAAGAATAATTACACCGTTGTCATTGAAGTAAAAAGAGAACATTTAACTTCAAATTTTGAAGTCTTTTAAAAATAGATGTTATAAGGTGACTTAAAGTGGCTCTTTTAAGCTGTCACCAAAGGCATTTATTCTTGTTAAAAACCTGATCCATTTATATATTCATGCATAATTTATATCCCACCTACTTCTAAAAATTAATTGAAGGAGCCATTAAGATGATGCCAGTTATGAAAACTTGAATCACAGTAACAAAACCAATTACAAAAAGTTTTCTTCTCAACTTACTTTGACATTTTTAAAATATTTTAGGTTAAAACATTGACCATACCTATGTGCATTATCTCTACATCAAATAGTTTGGGGCAATATATTTGTTAACAATGTTGTAAGCTAGCTTTTATGATTCTATTTCAAATATAGCATTTTAGATTAGTTTTGATCCATACCATTAATTTACACTATTTTAAATGTCATGAGGGCTACCAGTGGCTCAGTGGTGAAGAATCCACCTGCCAATGTGGGAGATATAAGAGACACGGGTTAGATACCTGGATCAGGAAGATCCCCTAAAGGAGGGCATGGTAACCCATTTCAGTATTCTTGCTTGGAGAATTCCATGGACAGAGGAGCCTGGTGGGCTACAGTCCATTGCTTCACAATGAGTCAGACATGACTGAGGTGACTTAGCACACACATGTGTGAATGTTATGAACTAATGTAAGAGGTGAAAAATACCTTGACTCTTGGCTTCATATGAGTTAAGTATGGAGAATTCCAATGAGCTGGGAAATCAAACAGTTTAAGGTCTCAGTAAAGCCACATTACAGGAATTATAAGTTGTTCCCATTTTTCTTGAAAGGTGATTTAAGGTGAGCACTCCAAAGAAACAAGAGAATTCTATTCTAAGAAAGAAACATGATGCAAATGGAAATACAGGGAGAGAGAAGGCCCCCAACAAAAGCCATCTTCCCTCCATCCAAAGTGCACTTAAGTTGCATGATTCCAATAAGCTCCACACAATTAATGTATCCAAAGGGTTTGTATGGCAGATACTTAACTTTCCATGCAACTGTGTTGAAGTGTGCAGTACACCTTGAACATGTATTTCAAATTGAAAATGAAACATTTGGACACCTCAGTACAAGATGAATCCTGCTAAATATGGGAACATTTTTACCTAGGTGGGTTCTGTCTTACTTTCTATTGTCTGAAATATGATTCCAGTCTAGCCTGAAAAACTACAGATTTGATTTTAAGGGAAAATTTTCTCAGAAAAATATTTATAGTTTACCTTTAAATATTGGCTCATTTAATTTAATGCCTTTTAATGTGAGGTGGGATTGCAATAAAATTTTATTGATGAATTCTCATTAAAAATACAGTTAAGCAGTCAGATCAGGTAAAGCAGACAATCCTGTTTTTTCAATAAAGACAGTCCTGTAATTAAATAAAAATTAAGTAACTAGATGAATTGTTTTGAGATTTACTCTCTGAATTGGCAGTGACATGAGGGTTGCCACTCAGCTTTAAGAAGGTCCACATGCAATAAAAAAGCTTTGTATCATTCAGAAAGAAATCAATCAATGATTAGAAATCTACTCATAATAATAATGAGCAGCAAGAGCTCAGGATCTGGGACTTCCCTGCTGGTCCAGTGGTTAAGACTCCACATTCCCAATGCAGGGCACATGGATTCGATCCCTGGTTGGGGAATTAAGATCCCACTCGTTGCACAGCATGGCCAAAATAAGTAAAAAAGAGAGTTTGCGGAATGAATTTTTTTTTTTTTAAAGCAAGACCCAAATATATGTTGTCTGCAAGAGATACATGAAAAAAAAATCCAGCTAAGGATTTCATGTTCAAAATCAATGCTGTTTAATCAAGTTCTGGAAAACAAACTCAGATTTACTTTTAACACACAAGATGAAGTTGCTGCCAAATGTGAGTTGCCATGATAACCAGATCAAGGAGAAAAGGATCTGCCTTCGGACTAGAGGGAGACCCAGCATCCCAAGACCTCTCTTCGACAGCTGCCACCATTGCCAGGCCAGTGGGGGATTCAGTTACACTAATATGCCCATTCCTGATCCAGAAAGAAGTCCTTTATCCAGTATTAAGTTCAGTGCTAGCCTTGCCAATAAGCGTTCTAAGAAAGATCCGAATGAAATGTGGTTGTAAGTCTCTGCAGGGTTGCTCTGGGCAAGAACATTTGGGCATATTGGCTAAAAAGTTCTCTCATTATAGACAGGCAGCGCTTTCTACCTGTAAACAAAGGCTTCTCTTGCTTACTGACAGGGCTTGCTAAGCCATTAGCTTTGGTGTTCTTGGAGGGGCCAAGGGAAGACGGCAGAAAGTGACGAGAGTCTCAGGGGGATTTCAGCAGAAAAGACATAGCCCTCTGCTTCATGCTTCTCCTTCAGCTCTCTCTACTGGCCTGTGCTTCGTCACCTCTCATATCTCTGCCCCACGTATTTCTTCCTCTTCAGCTGTACCAACCTTCTTATTTCCTGTGAAACAGACATCTTGAGAATGTCTCACCCTTTTCCACGCATCTTTCCCTGCATCTGACATATTTCTTTGAAACAAGATTTAAAACTTAGCGCCTCTTGCCACCACAGTATTGTAAAGTAATTAGCCTCCAATTAAAAAACCAAAACAAAACTAAGCGCCTCTTATGAGAAGTTGAACTGTTGAGCAAATGAGGACAATTTCTAGAGAGGTTGGACCTAGAACGTGCCAAGGGACGGGTATGTGAGTGGGTGGGGAGCGGACAACTTTTCCTTGCGTTGGTGAATTCCTGATCATGGTGCACTAGAGCTGGAGGCAGAGCTAACATATATAAGCCTTAGTTCACAGGAACTGATTCCTACAGAATAGGTTGACTCAGTCCTCTGGGTTACTGCCAGAAACATCTCCCTTTGGTCCCAAGATAACTACTCGCGGAGGAGCCAAGATGGCGGAGGAATAGGACAGAGAGACCACTTTCTCTCCTACAAATTCATCGAAAGAACATTTGAATGCTGAGCAAATTTCACAAAAATTCCAAGATAACTACTCTAAGCCACTGCCTCCTAGAATTGGGCCAACCAATGCCACTGTCTGCACTTTGTTAGGTCTTGTGACTTTAGCACTCATATTTGCAGCCCAAATTCTTATTGTACCCCTGTTCCTATCTGACCAAAGCAATTTTCCACATTAAACCCTTCAGTTATAATCATCACTACCACTTGTTGAGTATCTACTATGTGTCTGGTAGTGTGTTAGGTATTTTACATAGAGCTACTGTAATGCTGACAACATATCTACCAAGACTGTTGCTACTATAAATTGTATATTGCTATCATTATTTTATAGATGAAGAAAAGGAGACATGCATGGAGAGACGGGAGAATTTGCCTAAGAGTGCCAAAATTGTGATATAGCTGAGAATTAAGCCAAAATAAGCCTGGCTTCAAAGTCAAGGCTCTGCCCCAGAGCTCATCCCAGTTAACAGTTCCTCAGCATGCTTCCCAAAGTCCCCCTGACTCTGCGGATGCCTGCCTTTCAGCTCCATCTCCAGCCCTCCTTTAAATGTTTAACAGTAGTTAAACACTTAAAATTGATCAACTCCCTCTTCTTCAGCATGTATCCATGCTCTTTCCTCTGCTTGAAATACGGTTGCCAATGTACTTAGCACCCCTCATCTTTCTAGATGGACTTCCCGTCTAGAAAGTCCTAGTCCTTTCAAGAAGGACTTCCCAGCACCCCCCTTATACCCACTCCCACGAGAGCACTTAAAACAGCATGGCATCAACAGTGCTCATAATTAGGTGTGTTTCCACTTATTCAGTGAGCCTCAGGAGGTAAGGTCTTTCTCACCTTCTCATTCCCAAAACCCAGCACAGGTCTTGGCACAGGCAGAAACCGAAAGTACTTGTTGAATGCAACTTATTTGAAACTTTAGAAGTGTTTTTCCATTGGGAGGTGTGTGTGAGAAAGAGACAGACACAGAGGACGAAAATCTGTGCTTGAATCTTCCCAACTTAATTTCGCATCTCGTAAGAAAAGGAATAGTGTCTTCCACTTTTATATTGTTCTCTTTGAAAGCCCCTTGCCTGCTGAAAGCACCAGAATGAATGGCCCTGTTTTCAAGTCAGTGTTGAATACACCCATGAGCATGAACTCTCCAGAAGAGAAGGGTTATGAGAGGCCAGTTGACGACAGAGAAAGTGCACATTTATTTAGTGTGTGGATCTCACCAACTTGCTATAGGATTTGAGATTCTAACACAAACAAAATAAAGCTAGGCAATTAAGAATAAATATTGGGCTGGGACAACATAAAGGGAGAAGTCACACTTGAACTTCTTACTTCAATTTGGGCATTTGATTTAGCAACGCTTCCTAGCAACTAAAACAAAATCAGAAACCATTCAGTACCATGGCTTATCAGTATTCATTTGCCTACAAACAATAGAAAACCTGGCTCACAGTGTCTTAAACATATAAGAGTTTATTCCTCTCACGGAGGTCTGAAGTGCCTGCCAACCTTGACTCAATAGCTGGATTGTGTCAGGACCAGCATCTCTGCAAGCCTCCTGGTCTTTTGCTCAGGCTTCCCACCTATAATGGTTGCAGGATTGCTACTGCTGTTCCAGACATCACATCCAGGTTGAAAGCATGAAGAATAGGCACTTTAAAAACCATTTTTGCTGCTTATATCAGGATTAACAAAAGCCTTTAATCAATAAAACATAGGAAACTCCTTCCCGTGTTTTATTGATTAGAACTATGGCAAATAGTCACTTCTAGCTGGAAGACAGTTTTAAAAGCACATGTCTTCTAAAAGTTTAGTTTGTTGTACACATGAAACTTATATAATATTATAAACCAACGTTACCACAGTGAAAAAATAAAATAATATATTTTTAAAAAGCGTGTCTGTCCAACTGTGGCAGGATGCATGCTACCCAGGTCAAAACTAGCATTCGTTTTACAAGGGAGAATAAAGCAAAATATATTAGACAGGAAACTCACACTTGTAGTTTATAGTTGTCATTGTTGGCCAATAAATACCATAAACTCTAGCAGAAATTTATCACATGCATGCATGGTTGCTCAGTCATGTCTGACTCTTTGCAGCCACATGGACTGTAGCCTACCAGGCTCCTCTGTCCATGGGATTTTTCCAGGCAAGAATACTGGAGTGGATTGCCATTTCCTACTCCAGGGGATCTTCCCAACCTAGGGATGGAACAGTGTGCGATCCCTATCCGTCTCCTGCATTCCAGGCAGATTTTTATCCACTGAGCCATCAGGGAAATTTAATGAATTAACACACACATATTTGGCCCCCTAATTAAACTCTTTGAAAAAAGACACAAACTTCATTTTCCTGCTTATAAAAGTAACTGTGAAATTTTTGGAAAATAAAGTTATAAAATATATGACAATAGTGACCAGTAGTCATGCCCTCCAGTGATATAGTATTTTATTTAAAATGCCATATTCCCGATCTTAAAGAATGCAGTGACATAATTATAGAACACTTAGAAATTACTCAGCACATAGCATATAATTAATTTATCCTACAATTCTACCATCCATAAAACATAGATAAATTTTAGCTATTTTAATGAGAGAAAAACAGTTTCACAAAATTGAGATCATACTTTAAAAAAAAGCTTAGCCATTTATTTTGACTAGGAATTCCTCCAAACCATCATTTGTTATGGTCAGAAATTTATGTACAGAATTTATTTAACCTCCTATTATTGGACATTTAGTTTGTTTATGTTCCATTATAAAGAATCCAAGGACTAATATTGTTATAGTTACATTTGGGAGTAAATTATTATGATTTTGTAGGGAAAAAATCCTAGAAGTAAAATTGTGATGACAAATGTTATAAACATTTTCAAGATTTTTGACACATATTGCCAAATTATGCTTCAGAAGAGTTATGCAATTTAGTAAATAAGAATCTCATTTTCCCTGAACCCTCGCCAGCATCTTATGTAAATCTACTGTGCAATTAAGTTAAAGCTAATAAATTTAATAGTTTTTCTTTTATTAGTTTTGCTTGTATGTTCTTGATATACTTGTATGACTAAACATATTCTAAAATGGCTTATTAAAATTGTATTTTGTCCATATTGCCTGTTTATAACCTTTGCCTATTTTCTACTAACATACTTATATTTTTGTATTGATTTATAAAAGTTCTTTCTATGTTATGAACACTGATTCTTACGTATGAAAGAAGAATATTCTTATGAAATAAGACCAAGGATATAACTATTTGTTTTGGGACTCAGTTTTGTTTACAGCAGTCTTTGATTCCTCCCTTTTTCACTTGCAATAAAAGCCTTTTGCAAACTTTTAAAGAAATATCTATGGACAGTAGGTTCTCCAAACCATTGCACATACCACAAAGTCCTTCCACCGTTTTCATATTTGTCCATGGATGACAACTATCTGGGTCTGTGGTTCTTCATTAACATTCATTTCATCTCAAAACTCTTGGTTATTTCCTTACATGATTTCTGGAATTTAATGTTGTATACAACTCTTTGTTAACACCTTTTTAAACTTCCAATTCTACCTGTTTTCTATTCAACTTCAAGGATTTGATGTTGTCCACAAGTGATCCAAAGCTAGTCTGATTGTTCCTTTGTTACTAATTTCTCCCTCTTGTCTCCTGTTTTTTATAAAAAACATTTTCTTTATCTTCTAATAAATGAAAAACCTCAGCCAGGTTGTTTGTTAGCATGAAACTGTCTCTCTTTTATGTTTTTATTTTAACTTCTTAGAGCATAGTGAGTATGTTCAATCTGACTATATGAATCTTTCTAGCACACACACAAAAGTATTTCTTTAACTGGGTCTTCATTACTCCATTTTATTTCTTCTTTAGGACCATCAGCTGTTCTCTTGAGAACTATAGATTGATTTTTTATTATATTGTCCTCCATATCTATTATATTTGCCATCATTACTTTCAATTCTTTTTATTAACTACCTTCTCAGTTCCTGTTTATCCTATCTCTGATTCCATTTTCTACAGTATTAATTTGGATCTATTTTCTTCCCAGTGAGAATTCAGATATTTCTATTGCACTTACAGTTTTCCTTCCATTCTCCTCTATTTCACACAATTATCTTTAATTCAATTTGTCTTTGGTTTTGATCCTGATTTTTGTTTTGTTTTGTTTTGTTTTTGCTTTTTTGTATCCTCATGTCTTTCTGCTCTTATTTCATGGAAGGTATATCTACTTGCTTCCTGTTTTAGGAATTCAATTCTTAAATATTTTTTCTCAGCTATAACAGTAATTATTTTTTTATGTATCTGTAGATGATTTCCTTATTCTATGATTTTTTTTTCAAAATCTGCACTAATAGAATAGCTTTCCATACTCAAAATTTCCAGTTGATAGAATATTTGATCAACCTTGAACTTTCTGAGAGTTATTTCAGTGTTGGTGATCAGTGAGAAATCCTCTTAGCTCCATTTCTAGTGTCTAGGTAATATTCAGCTGGATTACTTCTGTTAGGTTGATGCAGTACCTTCTAATCTCAACATCTGACTCTTTGGCACCATGATTCTGAATGCCCTAGGAACTTGTAAAGCCTTATCAAACCTTTTTCCCAAAGATTTTTGGATATCACAGTGTATGCAGCACCAGTGGCTGGAGTGAGGAGAATAAGACATTGAACCACCCCTTCAGGAATGCTATGAACTTGACCATCACAGACATTTATCAAAGAAACTAAAGTGGCAACCCCTGCTAGGGTCTTCAACCAGATGGCCACAGAGCAGGTGACCTATTGCCAAAGACAAATGCTTCTCTTTAGGAAGAAGCAGAATGAAATTAAGCAGCAGTGAGTTTTGCCTATGAATTTAAATTTACAGGGCTAGTTAAATAATAGGTAGTAATCTATACTCAGGAGCAAAATAAATCGATACAGTCTCTAGTTATATATGTGAGATGAAAGATTGTTGCAATTGACTAGGGGATCTTTGGTGGGAGAAATAGTAATTATACATTTTATTATGTGATCCTTTAAACTTTGAATATGTTCACAATTATTGGAAGTTCATAGCCTGGTTCACAGTAGACATTTGATAAATATTTTTCAATGAACGCACGACTGATTAGTGATCATAACTTTGGGAGAATATGCCTAAAAGAGGGTGCGGAGCTGAGCTGAAGTTGGGGCTGCTCCCTTCTTCTTGTCCCTATGAGGCAGCCTCTCTGAGCCTTGGGAAGTAGGACTCATGGAACTGAGAAGGGCCTAGAAGAAAGGCTCAGGCTCCATGCTGATCTCCAGCCACATCTCCAGGAAGCAGCTGTAACCAGCAGCCTCCAATCGTCTCCACAATCTATTCAGCTCATACTCACCATGTTCCATTAGTTGTATGTCAGCAACTGATATCTTTCGTAGCACACAAAACCCCTAGTTTCCAAGGACAGTCATTTCGGTGCTTAAGTTTACATAATGAGAGATAAGTATGGAGAAACACTGGTTACTGTACGCCCAGTAGTCCTAAACTATGCAAGGAACTAGAAAGCAGAATGTCTGGGTTCTTATTCTTCCTTGGACTCTGCCTGACATTCAGAATATTTCTGAATCTTTCTGAGTTTCGGTTTCCATATCTGAAAAATGGAGAAATTGAACAAAGTCATCTTCAGCTGTAACACCCTCAATTCTCTTTTCAGAAAAACACACTGTTTCCTTTACTGGACACGGAGACGGTTTATTCTGTGAATGTGTCTCTCGGAGCTTTATAGGTGTTTGTTTAGAAGTAAACAGGAAAATTGCTTATGATGCTCCTCTCCCCACTCTAGTTGGAGATTAAAAGAGTGCATTTTTTTCAGTATGTTCAGTTTTCAAAAGGCACGCTGGAGGAAGTCAGCCAGTTTCTGCCCACACAACCTCCAAGTGACGTCAATGGAGCAGAACACACCCATCTCCAGGCAAGTTTTGGCTCATTGTGTGAGGTTTTGTTTTGTTTTTTTCCTTTTTAAAGAACAACTGCAAAAATGATTTCTCTCAACTCAAATTACACAATTTGTTCTTCTTTGTGCCCTGACTCAGCAGTAGACATAATGTGGAAAATAAAGCAAGATCTCCTTTTGACACAAGTAAAACAGGACTTAGTTATATGTGAAACACAGGATGTTTGAGATTCTCAAACACTATTTAAGTAATACTCCTTTTGCCATAGCCTCCTCCTAATTTCAATAAAGACGGCTGATAAATAATCATTAGAGGGACAACTGGAGAAACACAGCTAATTATCCTAATTTTGATCTGAGATTTGATCTCCCATCCTGCTATTGATTTTATTACACATCTTGGATTTATGTCTTAGCTTAGCTCTTAAAAATATTTTAAAGGATTTTCCTGGCAAGAAAATAGAATTTGTATTTTGTCCTCAGCTCTGTTTCACATAATAAAGTCAAATAGACCTGGTAATTGCATTCTATGTAATACAGTATGACTATAAGAAGAATAGTTAACAGTCACATAGCTCTTAATATGTGATAGATACAGCATGGCTCAATTTTCACAGTAACCCTGTGAGGCTGATGTCGTTATTCTGATTTTACTGATTAAGAAACTGAGGATCTGAGAAGTTAGGTAATTTGCCCAGAGTCACACAGCTGAGCAAGTGGCATTTGGATTCCAAATCAGGCAATCTGGCTTCAAAATCTAACCACTGTGCTATCCAGACAATAATTTGTTTGCTTTTCCATTCAAAAAGCTTTTAATGGTACTTGACCATTCTAGACTCTGAGAATAGTCAGCTACTAGGTGATGTGGAATAGAGACATAGAAACAAAATGAATAGATAAGGAAGGGAGTCCAGATTTTGTTTGTACCTGCGCTGGCTCAGACCCTGTGCTAGACAACCCACATCTCTTAATTTGTGTAAAACCTAAATGTGCAAAGCTGTATCAGTGACATTTGATTGACAAAGAAACTGAGTTTTAAGGATATCATCATGTGCCAAAGATCACACAGCTGATAAAGGTTTGAATTTTAATCCAAGGCCGTCTATTTCCTCCACCTGCACTTTCTTCTTTATACACACTACTTTCATGCTTGTTTGCCTCAGTTGTGTCTGACTCTCTGCAACCCTGTGGACTGCAGCCCACCAGGCTCCTCTGTCCATGGGATTTCCCAAAATATACTGGAATGGGTTTCCATTTCCTTCTCCAGGGGATTTTCCTGACACGGGGATTGAATCATGTCTCTCATGTCTCCTGTACTGGCAAACAGGTTCTTTACCACTAGCACCACCTGGGAAGCCCACTATCTCCATAACCGTGCATAAACAAAATACTTACAGTTTATTGTCTTGGCTAGAGCAGAGGGCATGCACGAGTGCCCCCAATATTTGGAAAGGTCTTGGAATTTTTTTAGAGGTGATGGCACCAAAAGGAATTTCTGTATTGAGAACATCTATCATTATATTCCATTGTAGTCTGCATGGCACAGTGTTGAGAAGATTGCAAACAAGTCTAGGTCCAAAGTGGTCCATGGACAGATTTTCACATAATTTTGATTAATAGTATATATTTGATCTAAGGGGCTTCCCTGGTGGCCCAGAAAGTAAAAAATCTACCTGCAATGCAGGAGACCTGGGTTCTATCCCTGGGTTGGGAAGATTCCCTGGAGGAGATCATGGCAACCCACTCCAGTATTCTTGCCTGGAGAATCCCCGTGGACAAAGGAGCCTGGTGGGCTACAGTCCATGGGGTCACAAAGAGTCGGACATGACAGCGATTTAACACAGCACATTTGATCTAAAACAGCATCAAAACATCTAATTCCTTTATAAAGCAATTGTGAATGAATTCAATGTTTTACATATAAGCTCTGATATTTTTAGATGAATTAATAGAAATTTTGAGTGACATTGCAGTTTTCCATGAGTCTGTGTAGAAATTAAAATCAGCATCCAGTATGTGATATCCTAGAAAAACCAATCTGTAAATATTAAAAGGTGAAATATATGAAAAATATGTAAGTACTTTAAGTTTTTCAAAATAATAAAAATGTGGTATAAATTTAAAGTTAGTCTACTTTTCCCCTCTTTATTTGAATAGAACACTTTTCTTCAAAAATATTACCAACTGAATAAAGGCAGTTTGGGTTTAAATTGTCCTCCTTTCAGAGTTGGTTCACATCACACCAAATGTCTTATTTATGTTTAAATACCACAGGGAATGGGCAAGAAATTGTATGTTTAAACTGGACTTTTTCAAGACTTTTAAGGCCAGAACTTTTGCTTTGCCAAAGACCAAATTGTTGCAAAGTAGAGCTAGCACCTGATCTTGTGGTGAGCTAGTATAAGTAAATATCTCCACCTGGAAATGGAAACAAATGTTCCTGAGACCCTGAACACCATCTCTTAGCCTGGGGACAGCAGTTTGCTTGTTGATGAGGCTGGAATACAGATGCTGAGAGTGAGGATCTCCAAGAGAACCTTTCTCCCTAACACATAGCCCACACCGCTTGTGCACTTGCAAATTTCATCACCTTCCGGGCCACCACAAGTTCTTAAAAACCCAGAAGTGCTTATAGACACCAAGTCACTTTTGTCGATATTTTCCCCATGTTTGAATGGACATTCCAATAAGAAATAACATTTCTCAACAAGGTTCACCCAAAGTGGTCTTAAAAGCGGTCTTCCCAATCATGTCAGAGTCTTCCAACAATATGTTAGGTGTATTATAAGATTACATCAAATATTATGATGTGAAATACTTTTGACCTCTGTAGAAACATAGTATTACTTTTAATCACAGAATCAATACCGCTTGAATGCAGCTTTTAACTTCTCAGTCCCTCCTGGGATATACAGAGATCTCTGAACAGGTCTATATACACCTGATAGCAGAGATCAGCTGATCCCATTCATCCTTCATGAGTAATGCTACATATCACACAATGCTGTTCATTAACTTCACAGAGTTCATCTGCCTTCTCTGGATGCAAAGTTTATTTATCCTTTGTAAATCTGGGTTCTAGAGCTTTCAGCTTCCTGCAAGTCCCATTCAGAGTTGAATTATGGGCACTCAACCTATGTAGTTGCATAGGCCCCATACATGGTTCAACACTCAGAAGGGTTTAGTGCTCAGAAGGCTCCTTACTTGGTTTAACAGTCTGTTGTAGGATCTTGAAATCCTTAATCCTTGAAGTCCCTTAATGAACAAGGGGCTTTGCATTTTCATTTTGTTCTGTGATCTACAAATTATATAGCCTGTCCTGATCACATTGTAATGTTAATGTAGCAAGTACAAAGGTTGATTTAAAGTGGAAGAACTAAAATGGGACTTCCCTGGCTGTCCAGTGGTTAAGACTGTGCTTCCAGTACAGGGGGTACAGGTTCAGTCCCTGGTCAGAGAACTAAGATCCTGCATGCCAAAAGGCATGGCCAAAAAAAAAAATAAAGTGTAAGAACTAAAATGAAAGACTGACCAAAGTGCTGCTAACATACATAAGAAATTTTCCCAAGTAGAATGTCCCTTCAGTAATTATATTCAGATTTATTTTTCTGGTTAAAGAATTCTATTTTTTTAAACTGATTAATTCTCTAACAAATAATGTGATACATGCACAACACCCCTGATTCAGCTATGACCAATTAATGCATATATATTAAAAAAAATAGTTGATAAGTAAACTGAGCATGAGGAATGTAAGAAAAGAGAAAGACCAACCGGATTCCAAAATCTTTAAACTTAGTGGTTCAGAAAGCAAAGAATCTGCCTGCAGGATTCCTGCAAGTAAAGAACTGTAGGAGACCTGAATTCCATCTCTGTGTCAAGAAGATCCCCTGGAGAAGGGAATGGCAAGCCACTCCAGTATTCTTGCCTGGAGAATTCCATGGACAGAGGAGACTGGCAGGCTACAGTCCGTAGGGTTGCAAAGAGTTGGACATGACTGAGTGACTAACACGCACACAAACATTTAAAACATTCAACACTGTCTTTTCAGGATAATCATTACATGGACTTCTCTTCCAGAGAACTCACTATCCTTTCTTATTTATTTTTGGATTATCATTGTTTTATAAAAAATATCGCAAATATGCAAATGTCACCAAAGTTGAAATTGCACGTGGTCAGACCAACGGGGGCCTGTAGGCCTTTGTAACCATCAGTGAGCGCAGTCTTACCATGTTTCCCCTTCTTTCCCTGTGTGGGTGCAAGGGCGTGGGGAGTGGGCCAACATGACGCGCAATGCACTGTGCAAAAGCCAGCATGAATCTCAGGCCTTTTTGTGCACAGAAAGGACTGATTGTGTGGCGGGCAGCTGGAATGCACGGCGGTCACTTTGTGAGCAGTGTTAGCAGACATCATTTTGCTGGATTGTTGGAGGAGCGGCAGAACAAGGACAGAAAGCAAAGCTCCCTCTCAGAACTTCTGCGGCCCTGTAGTTCTCCTCCTCCTCGTCGTTCACATTGTAAACAAGAACCCTATACATTCAGAATTCTTCAGCTCTGTTTTCTCAATTGGGTGCTGCTGTCTCAGGAGTCCAGTCCTCCCTTTCTGGCTGCTTGGAAATAGACAATTCAGTTCGTGTGCTCAGAATGACATGATGAGGGACCCAGCAGAACAGGGCCCTGGTGGCAACTCAGGACATTTCAGTCTGGTCCTGTGATGGGGGCACTAAGGAGCTTTTAACAAAGAGCATTTTAGAGAACTTCTCACGTATAATGGCAAGAGAAAAAATCAGTATTTTTTTCAAGGTATCTTAGATTTTATTTTTAAGAAATCTCAATAGAAAATTCTTTACAAAACAGTCATCAAAAATTGTACCCATTGGTCTGCTTATGGATCTGCTGGTTTCAGTGTTACAGTGTTGGAGAAGTGCCAAGCTCTGCTCTTGTCATGTTGCTTGATATTTGGCCAACACTTGGTCAGTCTGGGTCTCAGTCCTCTAAACATTCTGCGTGCTACACTCCCCCACTCCCCACCAAAACTCACAGCTCCTGCCAACCCAGTCTCCTCTGCTGAGAAGTGACCTTATATGTAAAACCTTCCATGAGGAAGAAGTTCCAAACGTCTTTCCTATTTTGCTAGTTTTTGTTGGATTTTAGATTTTGGAATATGTATCATTTTCTCTGTAAGCTATACTGGAAAAAACAGCATGAACATATTTAACACAGTGTCCTCACAAAATGCAATCACACAAATATTTTCAACGATGTGAATATTTACATTTCTTATTTTGACTTGGATTTTAATGAGGCTTTCTTTTTAATCCTCTAGGCTTTTCTCAGGGTGTCATTTTGCCAATGTGGTTAATGAGATGTCTCTTGAGCCCACGTGCATTTTTAACTTCCTCATTACAGTTGATAGGGTAACCCAACTGAACCAGTTAAAATGATTCTTAATTGCCCATCCCACTTTCTCTTGCCAGCTCAGAAAAAGCTTGGTAAGAGAAGAATGACTTGGTAAGTCAAGAGGAAAATAACTGATGTAACCCCATAGTTGGTGAACTTCTCACACCAGGAAATCTCTGCTAGTTCTGGTTTAACTCCTGCCTTCAGCTTTGTGCTGCTTCCTCTAGAATTCTTGGAGACCCTTCCTGTTCATACACAATTTAAGAGTCAGCCAACAACTTAAGAGGAATTTTTACACAGATTTTAGGGTTTCTCCCATATGGCTTTTTCTCTTTTGGAGTTCTATTAATATTTCTATTTCTTCTTGCAGCCCTGAACTCTGACTTCTTGCTTCCTTAAGCCAGTAAAATTGTGCTTTTCCACACTTCTTCCCTGGCACCCCAAAGAAATATGGAGCCCCCCTTCTTTCAAGGAATAATTATCTTTCAAGGATAATCATCATTCCATTTTCTACTTGTTCTTATTGTTCTATAGTGCTTTCAGTCAACTAGGCTGATCTAGTTATTATCAGAAAAGGAAGTTTTGTCCAATAAAAGCTACTCTATCATGCTCAGGTCTGGAATTCCTGAACTACTATAATTAATAAGAGAATATTCACAATATGCTACTAAAAATTGAATATACAAAATCAATTCCATTTCTATACACATGGAAAAAAGCAAACAATGTAATTTTAATTTACATTTATAATTTAATAGAAAAGTATAAAGCACCTAACAATACTACAAAACATATACAAGACTTTTTTAAAGAGAAAATGATGAAATTTTGGAAATTTTGGAAGGTTTTAATTATAACCTTAAAAAAAAGATATATATCATGTTCTTAGAAAGACTCAATATGAAAAAGAACTAATTCCCCCATAGAGGAAACATGGGCAAAAGATTGAAAAGACATATCAAGGCAGAGAAAATAGAAAATGGCCCAACAGCATTTGAAAAGATGCTCCACTGCACCAGAAATCAGGAAATGCAAAGTTAAGTTTGTAGGAGATATTATTTTACATTTACCAAATTGGCAAAAATGTAAAAATCCAACAATTTCAAGTATTACAGAGAAACAAAAAGGCTCATCAACTGCTCATTGGAATATGAATTAGTTCAATTTTCTTAGAAAATTATAAATCATATCTATTTTACAAGCCAGCTATTTTACTCCTATGTATTTATCTGGAGAAACTATTATACATATGTGGGTAACTGTTCATAAGACTATCATTGCTAATAGTTAAAAAAAAAGAATGGAAACAACCCAAGTATCTTACCAACAGCAGAAAAGATAACCTATTGTAGTATATTCACACATTAGAGTACCATACCACAGTAAAAATGAAAAGAATACAGCTACATCCACGGAGAAAGCTTGGAAATATATAAGTTTGGAAGAAGGAAGCACAAGGATCCAAACTGGGTCCATTTGCATAAAGTTCAAGACCAAACAACATGAAATAACAGATTGTTTGAGGAATATCTATATGGATGGGTCTAGTGAAGAAGAAAAAGGAAGGTAATGATAATACTACTTTCAAGATGGATGTTTCCTCTAGATAGATGGAGGGGGGATGTGAGTGTGGAGAAAAAACAGAAGGAATATCAAAGATGTGGTGCTGTAATATTCTCTTCCTATGCTTATGGAGGATAACTGGGTCCTCTATTAACATTCTTTAAATTGTACATAAGTATTTATACTGTCTTCTCTGTGTATGATATTTCACAGTAATACATGTTATTTTTCCATCTTTATATTTTTTATGTTGTCTATATAATTTTTTAACTGCTCTCTGTAGTTGCTATGGAAAATGAGATATCTGGGCAACAGGGACCAGTGGTAAGGTAAGATGCAGAGCCCAGGGCTGGTAGGGAGAAGAATGGAAGGGTCAGCATCTAAAAGTCTGCAGCTGCACCATTGGGATCTTCAACAAACAAGCAGATGTGATCTTAGAGTGGGTCTTGGATGAGGAGACCACATCTAGCCCTTCATCCTGCTTACATATAGAAGCTACCAAGTATCCCTCTTAACACCCTTAACTGCTGCCATAAGCCAGAACACATCTCTGTTGCTTGCAACCCAGATCCCTGATTGGTGTATTGCTTTTGAGGTGTCTATGGAACAGGTGAGAAGGCTTGATATTGCCATTAGAAATACAAACTTGAAATTTACGAAGGATGTCTGAGCCTGACATACAATATCAGTCAAAACTGTGACTACAGATGAGTTCACACCAGGGAGGGTGTGAAGCATAAATCCCAAAGAAGACTCACTACAACACCTAGCAAGCATCCAACTTCACATCTGCCAGTGTCTTGTGCTAAGGTGACATTGGCACAGTCTTGACACCCATAAGTCCCACTTCTCCACAAACCAGGGTCACAGTCACTACTTTAGGAACATAGGTACAGCCTATGGATACATCTGAATACTCACTAACCGTATTTTTAAACTTTGTTTGATTACATGACTTTTACACAGCCAAGAATATTACTTCATGATCTAAATAAAATTTCTCTAAGAATGATCCCATACTTTTAAAACATATCAGAGTATTACTCTGTATAATTAACCTACATTCTTGTATCAGAAGCATAAATAAGCAAGAGTTAAAAAATAAGTTATTAACTAATAAGTTAGCATATAGTTACATACTAGTAATTATATAGTTGATAGCACAAAGCTCTACCAGGCCAGTATATATAAATCTTTACACTGGAGGAAAAATATTTAAAACATTAGGATAAAAGGAAAAAGCAAAAATATTTGATTGTGAAAAAGGATTCAATAATTACAGTGAACATCTCATTAAACATAGTCTTTATTTGCAAGAAAATTGGAGAGCTCTAATTAAGTCATAAGCGGTCCCTATGAGTAATTAACTGTGGCAGGAAAATTCTAGGTGGTCTGTTAAATCTCCATACCCACAGCTGTTGAGGGGAAAAGCATAAGCATGTGCTCTGATTTTAGATGGGTGGCGAATTTTTCTCCAACTGGATGGTCTTGTCCACCATAGGTCATACATACCAAGAACTGGGATTTAAAAGAGGAAACCATTTCATGAATAATTTTATATGAGTTCTAAGTTGAAACGATCATTTTTTTAACTGCTAGAAATACTTGGCTACTAGAAATTTTAAAATTTCATGTGTCTCGTATTTGTGGTTTGCATGTGTTTATATTTAATGACCCTTTGGATTTGTGGGCTGAAAGCATATGTGGAAATATTTTTAAAAAGAAGTCAGAGTATTTGAGCTATAGAATTTCAAACTAGAAGAAACTTTTAAAAGTGAATGATGTAAAAGTGCTTATATGTTCTCAACTGAGCCCCTACTTTCTATGACACACACTCACACAAATTTCTGTCCATCTAAAACTAGGACCAGTCTAAGTAGAGAGCTGATAGAAAAGAGTTTGACATTGGGAAGAATCTCCTACCTAGTGTTTCTAAATATTCTATTAGACATAAATTTTGGAGTTAGAAAAACAGCAAAACTGAAAGAAAAAATTGAGAGGACAAGAGAGTGGAAAACATCAGTGGAAAACAGAGGAAAAGTAGAAGGGCATTCTAGGTAAGAAAAATAAATTGAACAAAAGCTGAAAGAGAAAAATAATGTGGGGTCTTTAGAAGAAGAGTGACAAATGTGCTATTGATAACAATAGTTAATATTTTAAAATATCTTTTAGATTACAAAGATTTCTTCTCAGGTATATTTTCATCATTGTAGAAATCTGCTTTTATACATTCCCATTTTACAGATAGGAAATTGTGACCCCAATTTAAAAAATATGGACAAGATTACAGTCAGTCAGAGGTGGATCTAGAACTTGAGAGATCACTAGTCCAACTTGCCTGGGATTGGGGTTTCCCGGGGCACCAGAGTTTTGGTGCTAGAAGAAGGAAAATGTCTCTGGCAAACCAGGGTAGCCTATCACTCTACACTTGAACCTACACCTTCTGATTCTTGATCCCATGCTCTTTGCATTAATAACAATTACAACTTGATGTGCCAGGAACTCTATAATGAGGACCGCACATAATTATCTTTTAAATCTGCAAAACAAGCTCATGTTTAGTTAATTCTCCTCTCCAAATAACCTGGACAAAGAAATTGAGTTGACTCAGCAGGTAAAGAATCTGCCTAATAGTGCAGGAGACACAGGTGTGATCCCTGGGTCAGTAAGATCCCCTGGAGGAGGACATGGCAACCCACAGCAGTATTCTTGCCTGAAAAATCCCATGAACCGAGGAGCCCGGTGACCCCGGTTTGTGGGGTCACAAAGAGTCGGGCACTAAGGAGCACGATTCACACCAGGTCAGTGGTAACTTCCTTAAAGTCACACAGCTGCTAAGAACCTGGATTCAAACTGGATTCAAACTCAGGCCCTCGTAGAGCAGGGCCAGCACTGCTACTCACAACGCAAACTGCCCAGCGCCCAGCTGCCGTCCCATACACTTGCTCAGGACCACAGTCCCCACTGGGCCTTCTGCCACATTCATTTATCGTTCTGTCATTAGTGTGAAAACACAGCTTAACTGGAACTCAGATTTCATCTTCAGCACACAGCTTCTACTGCAGCCACTGTTTACTGAATGAAACATCCCTCCTGACTTTCATCCTGCCAGTCTCCCTTTGAAATAACCTCTCTTATTGAAATCCTGCTGTTGCCTGTCCTACCTTTGAATCAGGTGTTCTGATTCAAAAAGAGTTCTTTGGAAGTATGCAAAAAATGGCCCTTTCTCCTTTGTGTGAACCAGGAAGAACTGCCATACAACTTGTTTTTCAAACTGTAAGCAATTAGGCTCACTTTAGTAAAACCCTACTTTTTTGTTATCCTCTCTGATACACTTTGCTTAAAAAAAAAAATATGCTCCTTGGAAGAATATGCCTTATTGGCACAGAACAGAGCTTCTAGACACCATTTTAAGGCATGAAAAGAGATATGTAAGCTTATTCATGATCCTGTTCTCATTATGTGAATGATGAGCTTGTCAGTTTCTTAAAACTGTAAAGTCCTGGGTGACAGGAATTGTGTCATTTTCTTTCCTCTATAACCCACTCATCACCGGCACAGTGATTGGCAGAAAGCTTTCCAGAAATGTAGACTTGACTGGAATACGGTGTTAACCAGAGATCTTGCTGGCCCCAAACTGAGGCTGCGAGATTTATTTGATTTTCTTATGACCTACGGCTTTAAGCCCTGTCACTTTTTTCCTCCTCCTGCCTAAGTCCTCACAGTTGCTGACCCTAAGCAGTATAGGGATATAGTATACCACTTCAGAAGTAAAAATCTTACATTGAATATTCAAATTACTTGCCTTTTTATTGAGGTATAACTAAATCCACTAAAATTTACCCTTTTAAGTTGAGTTTGAAAACTCTATACAACAGGACACAATAAAAATATATATTACCATCACGCCAAAAAATGTCCCCCACTCCCTTGTTGTCGACTTCATTCATCACTCTTGAGCCCCTGGTACCAGGAATCCGCTTTCTGTCTCTTTCAGTCTGTCTTTCTGAGACATGGAATCAAGCAGCAGGTAGCCTTTTGGACTGGCTTTTTTCACTCTGTATGATGTTTCTAAGATTCATCCCTGTTGTTGACCCTCTCAGCATTTACTTCTTTTTACTGCTAATTATTATTCCAATGTGTGGCTATATAAAAATTTAATGATCCATTCCCCAGTGATGTACATTTGGGGTTTTGTCTGTTACAGTAAAACTGCAGTGAACAGGTCATGGCATGGATGTGTTTTCACTACTCTTGAATAAATACCTAGGAATGGTCATAGGGTGAATGTATGTTTACCTTTATAAAAAACTGCCAAACCATTTTCCAAAGTCACTATAACACTTTGCATTCCCATCAGCAAAATGTGTGAATTCCAGATGCTCTACTTTCTTGCCAGTACTTGGCATTATCTGTCTCCTTAATTTAACCATTCTTGTAGGTGTGTCTAGTAGGTGTATTTTACTGTGGAAATACAGTGAATTTAATTTGCATTTCCTTGGAAATGACATTAATAGATCTCTTTGGGGGCATTATTTGTATATAGTACAATGATATTACATGGTAGAGTTAGATGAGTTGACAAATGTACTCTCTTTATGTAACCCACACTAGATCAAGGTATAGACAAAAGCCAATTAGCTAAGAATTCCCTTTGTACCCTAGTACCTTTGTATTATCAATCTCCTCCCACCACATAAACCACTGTTGTGGGTTTTTTTCACTGTAGATTACTTTTCCTGTAGTAGAGCTTCATATGTATGGAATTATGCAAAGTATACTTTATTTATGGCCAGCTCCTTTCACCTAGCCTGATGTGTTTGGAAGGTCATCCAAGTTGCAGTGGGCATTTCCTATAATTTCTGAGTAACGTTCCTTTGTTTGGAAAATCCACAATTTGTTTATCCATTCTCTTATTCGTTAACATTTTAGTTGTTCCCAGGTTTTGTCTACTATGACTAAAACTCCTGCAGATATTTTTGTTCAAGCAGTTTTGTGAAGACACATTTTTATTTCTCTTGAATAAAGAGCTAGGAGTGGAATTGCTGGGTCAGAGGGTAGGTATATGTTTACCTTTAGAAGAACTTGCCAAGCTGTTTTCCAAAGTGGCTTTCCCACTTTGCATTTCTACCCACAAAGTATGAGTTTCAGTTGTTCCACATCCTTGTCATATTTTTTTCAACTTTTTGCTGTTTTTTTTTTTTTTTTAAGTTTAGCCCTTTTAATGGGTATGTGGTGATACTTCACTGTGGTGGTACCAAGTTTAACTGATGAGTAATCATGTACTATTTGTCCATTTGTATGTTTTCCCTTGATGAAGTGTCTGCTCAAGTATTTTTTCTTTTTCACTGGGTTATCTGTTTATTGCTGAACTCTATAATCAATTGACTAATCTGTAGTGTTTTTTTCACATATTTTTGCATACAATTCCTTGTTTCTGTGTGTAGCTTGGAAGAAGCATAATAAAATACAAGTAAGTATATATTACTTGTATATCTTTATACTATATTAATGTAATTTATAATACACTTTAATGAATATATTTTATAAATACATGTTTGGTGAGCAAATGTTTTCATTTGATGAAGTCTAATTTATTAAAAATATTTTTATAGTCATTCTTTTCAATATCCTATGTAAGAAATCTTTGCCTACCCCAAGGTTGCAAAGATATTCTATGTTTGCTTCTGAAAACTTTGTAGTCTTCACTTTTACACTAGGTCTGAGACATAAAATTATTTTGTGTGTGTTTTTGATATGGTAATAGTACATTATCGTGATTTTTGAAGCTTTATAACAAAACTTAAATAATCCCCCCAAATTGTTCTTTTTTAAGAGTTTTTTGGCTGTTCTATATCCTTCACATTTTCAGAATTAACTTGTAAATTTTTACAGAAGTCTGCAGGGAATATTTAGACGTTTTTTATTTTTGTGTGTCAATTTTGTATAGTTTTTATTTTCCAGTTTTCATTGTCACATAATTTTTCTTTTGCCATGTCAAATCTATTGCCAAACCCCACCAAGTAAGTTTTTAATTTAGGATATTGAAAATTTCGGTTCTAAAAGCTTCATTTGGTTGTCTTTTTCAGTTCCAGTTTTCTACTGAAATTTATCATCTACTTAGTCATTATATTGACCTTTTTCCTTTGACTCCTTTGATAATAGATATTTTATTCTTTTTTTTTTTAAACTTGGTAAGCTCTACTGCTCTACTCTTAATGACTTCTGCTAGAAACAGATTGTCTTCTCTGTTAGAGACAATTATGGCCCCTGCTTTCGAAAACTTACTGTTCATTTAAGTGAATAAAACAATTGTTTCCAAGGCCTGAGTCTTCAAGGTTGAGTAGGACTTAAATACACAAAAGAAGTGTCTTGGAGTATTAGCTTGTCTGCTTATTCCAACACCTTTTGTCATTTCAGATCTGCCTCTATCAACCTTTTTTCTAGTTGCAAGTTAAATTTTTCTAATCCTTTGCACATTTGGTGGGGTTTTTTTTTTTTGGTGTGCTAGATTTTGTGAATTCTATCTTGCTGAGAATCTGAATTTTGTTGTCTTCCTTTAATAAATATTGAATTTTGTTCTGTAGGAAGTTAAAGGTACTTATACAGGAATTGATTCTTTCAAGGCTTGTCATTAAGATTTGTAAGGGCAAGTTTTGTGTACCCCTTACTCTAGGAAAAGAATGGCCTTAATCCTAAAGTGTGGTGATTTTCAGATCTCAATGGCAAGCCCAGAACTCAGTGTCTACTCTGGCTGGTCAGAACCCCTACAATTCCCCGTGCCGTGTCCACCTGTTGTCCTCATTCCAGGCCCAGCTCCCTAGTAGCTCCACTCTGCGATACCTCACAGATCTTGCCCTAAGCATGAATGCATGCTCAGTTGCTTCAGTCATGTCCAACTCTTGGCGACCCTGTGGACTGTAGCCCATTAGACTCCTCTGTGCATGAGATTCTCCAGCAAGAATACTGGAGTAGGTTGCCATGTTTCCCACCAGGGAATCTTCCCAGCCCAAGGATAGAACCCACATCTCCTACATCTCTTGCATTGCAGGAGGATTCTTTACTGCTGAGCCACTGCAGAAGCTCTACGGCCACGCATATGCTAGTATTTATCAGAAGTCTTAAAGGGATCTTGCTGCAGATTTCTGTTGTTTCTTCTTTTATTTTTCATTTATTTTTATTAGTTGGAGGCTAATTACTTTACAATATTGTAGTGGTTTTTGCCATACATTGACATGAATCAGCCATGGATTTACATGTGTTCCCCATCCTGAACCCCCCTCCCACCTCCCTCCCCATCTCATCCCTCTGGGTCATCCCAGTGCACCAGCCCTGAGCACTTGTCTCATGCATCCAACCTGGACTGGCGATCTGTTTCACACTTGATAATATACATGTTTCAATGTTGTTCTCTCAGATCATCCCACCCTCGCCTTCTCCCATAGAGTCCAAAAGTCTGTTCTATACATCTGTGTCTCTTTTTCTGTCTTGCGTATAGGGTTATCATTACCATCTTTCTAAATTCCATATATATGTGTTAGTATTGATTAGTATTGGTCTTTGTCTTTCTGGCTTACTTCACTCTGTATAATGGGCTCCAGTTTCATCCATCTCATTAGAACTGACTCAAATGTATTCTTTTTAACTGCTGAGTAATATTCCATTGTGTATATGTACCACAGCTTTCTTATCCATTTGTCTGCTGATGGGCATCTAGATTGCTTCCATGTCCTGGCTATTATAAACAGTGCTGCGATGAACATTGGGGTGCACATGTCTCTTTCAGATCTGGTTTCCTCGGTGTGTATGCCCAGGAGTGGAATTACTGGGTCATATGGCAGTTCTATTTCCAGCTTTTTAAGAAATCTCCACACTGTTCTCCATAGTGGCTGTACTAGTTTGCATTCCCACCAACAGTGTAAGAGGGTTCCCTTTTCTCCACACCCTCTCCAGCATTTATTGCTTGTAGACTTTTGGATAGCAGCCATCCTGACTGGCGTGTAATGGTACCTGATTGTGGCTTTGATTTGCATTTCTCTGATAATGAGTGATGTTGAGCATCTTTTCATGTGTTTGTTAGCCATCTGTATATCTTCTTTGGAGAAATGTCTGTTTAGATCTTTGGCCTATTTGTTGATTGGGTCATTTATTTTTCTGGAATTGAGCTGCAGGAGTTGCTTGTATATTTTTGAGATTAATCCTTTGTCTGTTGCTTTGTTTGCTATTATTTTCTCCCATTCTGAAGGCTGTCTTTTCACCTTGCTTATCGTTTCCTTTGTTGTGCAAAAGCTTTTAAGTTTCATTAGGTCCCATTTGTTTATTTTTGCTTTTATTTCTAATATTCTGGGAGGTAGGTCATAGAGGATCTTGCTGTGATTTATGTCAGAGAGTGTTTTGCCTATGTTCTCCTCTAGGAGTTTTATAGTTTCTGGTCTTACATTTAGATCTTTAATCCATTTTGAGTTTATTTTTGTGTATGGTGTTAGAAAGTGTTCTAGTTTCATTCTTTTACAAGTGGTTGACCAGTTTTCCCAGCACCTCTTGTTAAAGAGGTTGTCTTTTTTCCACTGTATATTCTTGCCTCCTTTGTCGAAGATGTTGTTCTTCTTTATGCAGGTTCCAGTTCTCTTCTGTTGAGGAGCATCCTTCAAAATTCTAGCCACTCCATCAGCCCCAAAGAGCATCTTCCTTCTTATCTTGGCAAGACCATTGTGTGCTGCTTTAGCTTCACTTCCCTGTGTCTGTGCAGAGATGTGGGATAATCAGGGAGCTCTCATCAAGAGAGCTCTCCTCCCTCTCAGAGACCAGGATTCTGTGTTTAGTGTCTTCCAATATCTAAGAGCAATTGCTTTAAATATTGTGCCATTTTTCCATTGTTTGCAGCCAGATGAGTTCATCACTACCAATTTCTTCATTGTGGCTGGGAAGGGAAGCTACCTATCACATTTCTTGTGAATATGAAAGAAAAGCATATTAAGCCTTAGGCTTCAGATGTTTTCTTCATCTTTCACATTGGTGTCATCTCTGAAACCAGAATTCCAGTTTCTTTCCTGCTACTTATGTATGTGCAGCTATAAAGCAGAGTGAAAGTATTTGCAATGGTAACATATGTCTTGTGAAAGTTTATATTCCTGTAGGATGCTATTCTATGTTAGGATGTATTTTATAAAGGAAATTTGAAAAATATTTAAAATGTCAATTTTATTTGAAGCAAATTTACTTTTTTTATCATAAACAGTTCTTGTGTATGATTTACAGAGATGCTACAAAAGTGTTTGTTTAAGATAGAAATACAATATCTGTGGCTTTTAAGGCATTCTGTTTCGGCTTGGGCAGAGAGTAAGTACAGAGTCCTATCTTGTTTGAAATATGGCATCTAACATTTTATAATGAATGAAATGTTCCCGGATTATCACTGTAAGTCTGCTGCTACATCTTAACATGGGGATTATTTGGTGCTGTGTTTATTTCCTCTATGGTCTTATGGTAACTTTTTCAAGATAACTGCATTGTGTACTAATTTAAAACACTTCCCAAATTATTATTCCTCATAGTGGGAAATATGAAAGCATCAAGATATCATATCACTTTCTCAGATCAATGGCATGTGGGAGTCATTCTCCAGGGTAAATCTGTGTTCAGCTTATGGAAAGAATCACAAATGTCTTCTGAAAATAAAGAGGAAAGAAAAAAAAAAAAAACTCCTCTGGCTATAATATGAGAGGATAGCAATCCAAGCCAATCTTTCCACTTGTGCTACTGCAAGCCTCCTTGTTTTGAAAGTCTCTTAGGTTAATTTCAATTGAAAATGAAGGGCAGCAGATAATGAATATTTTGTTCCTTTTGACCTAACAAGGAACCTTTTAGGAGGCTCAGCTAAGGATCATCTTCCGGATGTTACATCTGTAACTCTGGCTATTTATGATTCCTGAATCTTGCTAAGAGAAAAATGTCTAAGATATAAACACCTAATAAAATGTTATTAAAGATTATGTAAATTAGACACTTATGTAATCTTGTCCATGCTGTGAATGGCTCTATCACTCCCTACAGCCACTCATAGACTTATTCTTTACTCAACATGACAGTGGTGCTTCCCCACTGTGATCACCTAAGCCCCATTAGGGTACTTGTGTTTACTACATAGGTGGTCTTTAGGCAAAACACACTGTGTTTTGTTTTTCCTAATATTTCAATATGCACTTTACAGTGGGAAGTAGCTCTGGAAACCGAAGTCCCAAGTTTAAATTCGAACTCTTCTACTTAATAGCTAAACGACCTTGAGCAAACTATTTAACCTTTCCTTGATTCACTTTATATGTTAAATGGTTATTAGGATAGTACTTCTTTTTACAAAAGAGTTGTAAAAATTAAAGGAACTAGTTCACGTGACAGTAGTGCCTGGCATATTGCAAGCACTCAGTATAACTTAGCCTATTGTTTTAGTCATCATCATCATTATTATCATTTATGAAGATCTTTAAAGTTAGTTTATTTTGTCATTAAAATAGATTCTTCAAGTAAATAGTTATCCTTAGTTTATAAGAAAACCAAACTTTGCTATAGGTCTTCTAACTCTTAAAGGCTGTATTTCTGTCTCAGTTTTCCTAAGTAGCATTAAAATATTCAAACATTTTTCATGTTGGTAATGAGTCTTTGCTAGATTTAGATTGGTCATCTATTTAAATTATATAATAATTTCAAAACGATATGTTTAGTGTCAACCAACAGTTTCCTTGACAGAAGAGAGATCAAGATTAGGATGTATTTTTTATATACAATTTTATTTATTTAGGCTGTGTGGGTCTTCATTGCTACACAGACAGGCTTTTCTCTGTTGGTGAGCCAGCGCCTACTCTAGCTGAGGTACATGGGCTTTTCTTTTTCTTTTTTTTTATTTTTTTTTTTATTAGTTGGAGGCTAATTACTTTACATCATTACAGTAGTTTTTGTTATACATTGATATGAATTAGCCATGGATTTACATGTACTCCCCATCCCAGTCCCCCCTCCCATCTCCCTCTCCACCCGATCCCTCTGGGTCTTCCCAGTGCACCAGGCCTGAGCACTTGTCTCATGTACCCAACCTGAGCTGGTTATCCATTTCACCCTAGATAATATACATGTTTCAATGCTGTTCTCCTGAAACATCCCACCCTCGCCTTCTCCCAGAGTCCACAAGTCTGTTCCATAAATCTGAGTCTCTTTTTCTGTTCTGCATATAGGGTTATCGTTACCATCTTTCTAAAGTCCATATATATGCGTTAGTATACTGTAATGGTCTTTATCTTTCTGGCTTACTTCGCTCTGTATAATGGGCTCCAGTTTCATCCATCTCATTAGAACTGATTCAAATGAATTCTTTTTAATGGCTGAGTAATATTCCATGGTGTATATGTACCACAGCTTCCTCATCCATTCGTCTGCTGATGGGCATCTGGGTTGCTTCCATGTCCTGGCTATTATAAACAGTGCTGCGATGAACATTGGGGTGCATGTGTCTCTTTCAGATCTGGTTTCTTTGGTGTGTATGCCCAGAAGTGGGATTGCTGGGTCATATGGCAGTTCTATTTCCAGCTTTTTAAGAAATCTCCACACTGTTTTCCATATTGGCTGTACTAATTTGCATTCCCACCAACAGTGTAAGAGGGTTCCCTTTTCTCCACACCCTCTCCAGCATTTATTGTTTGTAGACTTTTGGATAGCAGCCATCCTGACTGGCGTGTAATGGTACCTCATTGTGGTTTTGATTTGCATTTCTCTGATAATGAGTGATGTTGAGCATCTTTTCATGTGTTTGTTAGCCATCTGTATGTCTTCCTTGGAGAAATGTCTGTTCAGTTCTTTGGCCCATTTTTTGATTGGGTCATTTCTTTTTCTGGAGTTGAGCTGGAGGAGTTGCTTGTATATTTTTGAGATTAATCCTTTGTCTGTTGCTTCGTTTGCTATTATTTTCTCCCAATCTGAGGGCTGTCTTTTCACCTTGCTTATAGTTTCCTTTGTTGTGCAAAAGCTTTTAAGTTTCATTAGGTCCCATTTGTTTATTTTTGCTTTTATTTCTGAGATTCTGGGATGTGGGTCATAGAGGATCCTGCTGTGATTTATGTCGGAGAGTGTTTTGCCTAGGTACATGGGCTTTTCATTGTGGTGGTTTCTCTTGTTGCGAAGCATAGGCTCAAGACTCTTGGACTTCAGCAGTTGTGGCACATGGGCTTAGTTGCCCTATGGCATGCAGGATCTTCCCAGATCAGGGGTCGAACCTGTGTCCCTTGCATTGGTAGGCAGATTCTTTACCACTGAGTCACTTGGGAAGCCCTAATGTATTTCTGCTAATAGAAATGTGTCTATATCTCTATATTTGCTTTAGCATTGTTTACAATTAGAATATAGCATCCTTGACCATAATAGATTAAAAAAAAACAAGTAAAAGTGTAGTACCTTGGGTGGCATATACCATGTTACTTCCTCTCCAGGTAGCTTTTTCCTTCTAAATAAATGTTTCTAAATTTTTAATCTTTTAATCTTTTGAAAGGTTATTTCTTTAATTCTAGTTTTCAGCTCCCAGCTGCACACAATGCTCTCTATCAATATGGACAATATTCCTTCCAAACCATTTGTGGCTTGACCTCCAGCATAACTAGTCTCTCTCCAGGACTATTTTTGTGTGTTATGCATGTATTAGTCTCCTAAGCATTTTTATATTCCCGTAGCATGACTCTCCTAGTTTAACAATTTTTCAAAAGGAGATTCACCTAAATATCAGTAATTATAGTTAACTAATCAACCCATAGAAAATTAATCCCAGCACAAGAAGTTCTTTTGGAATCCTTTCAGTACCAATTTAGACTGAGTCTATGATTTAGGTTACTTTCCACTTCTTTTATGAGCTAAACACAACCTAGTAAAGGAAAGGCCTTTGATGTGAGAGCTGGTTGACCATTTCCTGCAAAAGAGTGCCCAATCCAGTTGAAAATGTCTTGGAAACATCTCCAGCTTCATCAGCAAGTGCTGGGGGATGACGTCACTGTGGGATTTCTACCGAACTTTATGTTCTGGTAAACAATGTGGTGCTGGTAGTTGCCGCTGGCGGATTCTTTTTCTCTTGGGAGGAACCAGCAGAGTTCCTAATTCATTTTAAAGCTTTGTATAAAGAGCAACAGAGAGTAAGACAGAGAGAGCTTGGGAGTGGTCAGATGCCTAGGAGGACCACCTATTAAAATCAGGGCGTGCTGGGGACAGTATTTTGGTCTGGTTTCATTCCTCCTCGAGTGCAACATAAGTAAGGAAATGGAGTTTCTTGGAAAATAAGCTATTTCCAACTCACCACCGCCTGTCTCTTGTTTGAGTCTCCGTCCTAACACTGTGGTAGAGTCCAGATGGCAAAGGTTATCTTGGAATTAACGCTTTTCTTAGATGAATGGGTGTATTCAGGAGGTTGATGGGGTGATACAGTGGTGGTGAAAGCTCCTCCAGCGGCAACAATAACAATGAAAGAAACCAACAGGCGGTTTTGCAAGCTTTACCCCTGAACAAAAGCCAAGAGAACATATTGCTTGTCACCAAACTAGGAATAAAAATAATACTAGAGTTTTTACAGAAATAAGCACAGGAAAATTCCTTGCTTATTAAGCTGTTTGCCTTATGATATGTTCCCTTATAAATTTTTCACAAAAGAATGCATACTGGATATTCTGAATGTTTGTATTTTTATTTTTTCAAGGAAAAATACGTAAGGAATTGATTGCAAGAAGGGATTTTCATTTTCTTCAAGAAACAAGGCTCATATGCCAATAAAAGTGAATAAAATATAACTCACAATTTTATTCAGTGCCTTCAGAGAATGTTAACTGGGTTCCAAAAGTCATACTTATTTGTAGTTTGTGAGAGCTTCAGAATTTGGAAGAATATTTTCAAACCCCAAATAACAAAAAACTAGTCTCTTTCTAACCTGTTCTCCATATCCCCTCCTATTACAAAAGAAAAAACTTCAACTCTCCCTTATATTCTTATCCCAACCTCTAATTTTGATATTCATTCTCTCTCCTATCCTTCCCAAAAGCATCCCCAAAATAATGAAAAATAAAATATACTGAGTCAGACTCGGCAGAACAGCTAGTTGATTGACTTCTGCCTCCTACAGTTCAACATCCATGAAATGAAAATTAGCGTTAGAGCTCAGTTCATGAGGGTTATTGTCACCATATAAGGTCAGTTTTTTCACCATATAAGATAAAGCTTGAATCCAAGTTCTTGCTGGCTAACATTGTTCATTCTAATTCTTATTTTTATTCCCTGTTCTTCAGACTGTCACTCTCAAGTTCTCTCACATCAAAGTCTTTATTTCCTCATAAACAACTCTGGATAACGTAAGAAAAAGTACAAGCCCAGAGTGGTGTTTTCTGAGTCAGTGAGGTGCTCCTATATCCCAAATGGTATGGGAGCCAGGGAATCATTTTGAGCTGCAAGGTTTGATAGTGAAACTCTATAGCTTTCTTGGCCCTTATAAAAGCAGGTCACAGCTGCCTGGCTTCCTAATTTGGTTTGATGTGCTGTGAATTCCCAAGGGGATAAGTCACTCTCTTCTTCATATGTAAGCATGGGAGATATTCCAAAAAAAAAAAATCAGTCAAGAGTTCATCTATGATTTTCAGTGCTCTCTACCACCCCACTAAACAGACCATTTAGAATGGACTCAGCAATTATTTATCATCTTGAAGAAGGAGTATATGGCATATTCATCTTTTGAGATATACAACTGCTGTGACTATTCACTAAGATGATATCCCCAGAGGACTTCTTTTTATGCTTTAAGAATGTTTTACTGAAAATGGGTTATCTAGTATAAAATTCTGAATATGAAACTGATCATATATAGAGAAAATTAAACTAGAAAAATTAATTACAAGATATCATAACAAGCAGAGTCTTATGCCAAGTCTATGAAATAGCATTATTATATATTGCTTTTGTTACCCACTAGGCTCACAAGGATATCATAAATAACCTTGTTTTATAACATTTGATGAGACAGAAAGATCTTTCCTCTTGGTCATCAAATTAAGATGCAGTGTGATTTTACACATTGTTCCATCTCAGAACTTGGCCGGGTTCTTTCCCTGCGATTTCCCAGAGCCAGCCACTTCAGGTTGTTTGAGTTTCTGCCAGTGGCTGTGACACAGATGCTTTTAATGAAGGGATGCAACCACCTTCTGGAAAATCTCCTTTGCTTCACTAGAACTTTCAAGAGATATCAATCCTGTTTTATTAATGTTTATTTTAAAAAGAAAGAAGGAAAAGAAACTAAGATAGCCAACACAGTCTGTGTAACCCGCTTTGTAGTCCTTCTTTTGGTGCACAGAATAGAACATTTCTCATGAAAAAAGTTCATGCAATTCCACAACCATATGTTCAGTGCTTGCTGTGTGCCAAACTCTGCACTAGGCCCAACAGACACCAAGAAAACACGTGACCTGTTTGGGAGGAGCTATACAGATGAAATACTACTTTTTAAAAAACTAAATCAAGTAATCAAAATTAATTTATGAGATGTGTGGAGATACATGTGTGTGTGTGTGTGTGTGTGTGTGTGTGTTAGGTCACTTCAGCCATGTCCGACTCTTTGTGACAATACGGACTATAACCGGCCAGGCTGCTCTGTCCATGGGATTCTCCAGGCAAGAATACTGAAGTGAGTTGCCATGCCCTCCTCCAGGGGATCGTCCCGATCCAGCGATCCAGGGATCGAACGCATGTTTCTTATGTCTCCTGCATTGGCAGGCAGGTTCTTTAGCACTAGCGCCACCTGGGAAGCCCAGTTGTATAATGTCATACATGGTAGAAAATTTAAAGGTATGTAGAACTGAGAATGACTCTATTATGTGTGAAATAACAAAATATGTGGTAAGCAAAGCTTCAGAAGCAATGGCAAAGTGGTGGATCATTCAATAAATGGTATAAGAAAAACTATTTAGAAAAAAGTATAAATTATATCAACCTCAAGCAGAACACCAGGAAACGTAGTAGTTGATGGTACATATTAAAAAGCATATAAAGTAGAAGAAAATATGTTTGTACATATGAAATGGTTTTAGAATAGGGAAGGAGTTTCTAGATATAAAAGTCATGAAAGAGAGACCAAATGTCAAATTTGACAGTATAAAAATGTAGAAGTTATATGTAGAAATTTTATAAAAGTAAAACACAAGTGGCAAACAAGTTTGCTTGTAAACTTGTAAAATGCTTGTAAGATATGACAACAAATTAATATCCTTAATAATTGAAGATTTTATATGAATCAACTAATATTACTAATCATGCAGTAGAAACACACAGTGAAAGAAATTCAAAGAAGTGATGGATATGAGCGTACATTAGGCTTCATTAGTGATCAAAGAAATCCAATTAAGACAACAATTATAAATTTTTGCTTTTCAAATTGACAGTTTTTTACTATACATAGCAGTTAATGCTACAAAGGTGCACAGGCATCCTCATTCAGTTCTGATTCAATTTCCAGAATACACTTTCTGGAAATTTCTTTGACAGTAAATATTTAAAAAATTTTTTTAAGTTATAATATTATTTGATCCAATAACACCAATTGTAGAAAAGTGTGTTGAACAAATCACAAGACATTTATGTAAAACTACATTCATCACAGTGCTCTTTATTATTTAAAAAACTGGAAACAATTTAATTGTTTGGTTATAAAGAAATGAAGATATTAAAGTCTATGCAAAGGGTGAAATTTCTTTAACAATGATAAGAGGGAAAGCTCATGAGACAAGTAAGTGCAAAAATCTTAGATACATCTAAATAATTTTTAAATGCATGTATTCATTAAGTAAAATTAATTAAACATTTACTAAATGCCAGACAAATTTTCTAAGTGTTTTATGGACTTTATCTTTTTCTTCACTTTTTTCCTAAATAAATAAGCAAATTATTTATTTATTTTTAGGTATAGTTGATTTACAATATTATATTAGTTTCAGGTGTATGACACAGTGATGCAATACACTCCATTTAAAGTTGTTACAAACTATTAGCTAATTCTCTGTGTTGTACAATATATCCTTGTGGCTTATTTATTTTATACATACTCATTTGTACGTCTTGGGGCTTCTTAGGTGGTTCAGTGGAAGAGAATCCACCTACCAAACAGGAGACATGGGTTCCATCCCTCGGTTGGAAGATCTTCTGAGAAGGAAATGGCAACCCACTCCTGTATTCTTGCCTGGGAAACACTATGGACAGAGCCTGGGGGCCTACAGTCCGTGGGGGTCACGAAAGAGTCAGCCACGACTTAGTTACTAAACACACACACACAGCTTGTGCCTCATATCCCCTACCCCTATCTTGCTCTCCTCCTTCTCCATAGTTCAGTTCAGTCACTCAGTCGTGTCCGACTCTTTGTGACCCCATGAATCGCAGCACACCAGGCCTCCCTGTCCATCACCAACTCCTGGAGTTTACTCAAACTCATGTCCATTGAGTCGGTGATGCTATCCAGCCATATCATCCTCTGTCATCCCCTTCTCCTCCTGCCCCCAATCCCTCCCAGCATCAGGGTCTTTTCAAATGAGTCAACTCTTCACCTGAGGTGGCCAAAATATTGGAGTTTCAGCTTCAGCATCAGTCCTTCCAATGAACACCCAGGACTGATCTCCTTTAGGATGGACTGGTTGGATCTCCTTGCAGTTCAAGGGACTCTCAAGAGCCTTCTCCAACACCACAGTTCAAAAGCATCAATTCTTCAGTGCCCAGCCTTCTTCACAGTCCAACTCTCACATCCATACATGACTACACCTATTTGCATTTCCACCAACACATCTTCAACACCTGTTATTTCTTGTCTTTAGATAATAGTTACATTATACTTTTTAAAAAAATATAAAAGTTGATTCAAGAGTATTTGAAACTTGTAATAAGATTATGGAAAATACTAATTAAGACCAAAAAGAAGTGAATGTGGCTGCTGAGCACTTGAAATGTTGCTGGTCTGAATTGAGACTTGCTATAAGTGTAAGATACACATGAATTTTAAAGACTTGATACAAAAGTATAAAACATTTCATCATTAAATAGATGCTGAAACAATACTTTAGAAATCTTGGGTTAAATAAAACACGTTAATAGAAAAACATCACAATTTCCTTTTTCTTTTTTAGGCCTTGTTTTTTTCCTATTTCCTGTTTTATAAAGTGGCTACTGGAAAATGCAAAATTGCACATGTGGCTTGAACTGTACTTCTAATGGACAGCCTATAGCTGATGTATCATTAATGTTTGGTCACTTACTCTAACATGCAAGAGCCTGTGTTGAGCAAACGTGCCTGAATTCACCTGGTGTTTAATTGAGTGAGGATATGAAATGCTCATATGAGACACAGGCCTTTAGAACTATACTTGTTCTGCAGTTACAGGCAGTGACGCACTCTTGAAAAATTCAAATACAGGGCTGGAGATGGCAGAAGACACTCCATTCCTGACTTCACAAGTAACTCTACCATGATCCCTGTTTAATCAAAATTGTTTAGTTGATTAAATACCATTTAGTTTTGCATGTTATTTTTATTATATTTAAGTACATAAAAATATTTTTAATAATGTTTTATCAAATGTTTGAAAATACTTCTGAAAATGGCTTCACAAAGTCTGTTTGAAAATGACTGCTTCTAAAAGAATTATTACACACGGTTCAGTGTGATTAATCAAACATCAAGTATCAATCTGACTTTAGCTCTGTTCCCTCTCTCTTTGACTTAGATGAGTAGGTCTCAAACTCATGTGCTTGACATTGGTTTTAGAACTTCATTCCAACTCAGAGATTGACTCAGTAGGTCTATGGGAAGGTGGAGTGGGGATTATGCTGGGACTCGAAATGTTAATAAGTTCTCTCTGTGACCTATGAGCCTCCACCTATTGAGGCCCAATGTTGCCAGCCGTCACTGAAGTCAGGTGCTCGGGCTTTAGGAGTTGCAGCATCCAGGCTCAACAATTGTGGCACACAGGCTTAGTTGCTCCATGACATATGAGATTTTCCTGGACCAGGAAGATCAAACCCTTGTCCCCTCTATTAGCAGGCAGATTCTTATCCCCTGAGCCTCCAGGGAGGTCTTTGAGCTGGATTCTGAAATAAACTCCAGGTCTTTAAAATGATAGCCAATAATTCTTGCAAAAATAACAACTGATATTCCATTTGTTGCTCTATAGAGTAGATTATTTAGATTTTTTAATTTACTTGTGAATTTTGGAATTGAGCATACAGATCTCAAATCCTAGTGCATGTGTCAATTTGCAGTGATTGTGAGATGATGCATGAAAGGTACAAGGCAGTGTCTGTCATGGAGGAAGTACTCCTTCTCTCTGTCCCTGTATCTGGGGGGTTGTGTGTGTGTATGTGAGTGAGTGTGTGTGTGTGTGTGTGTTCACAAGAGGGACTCTTTGTCACTACTGTTGTTCTACCAACTAAGAAGTTGTTTGATCGTTCGTATAGGTTATGGTTATTTAAATATGACTATCAAAACAGCCTTTTTGTCCTTCTGGGGTTCCTAAATCCTGTTGCTATGTGCCATTTAACTTCTGTCAATGACTAAAGACCAAATTGCCAAAAGAAGCAAATTTCTAGTTGCAAGAAGCAAGCTATTAGTAAGATGTTTTTTGAAATAGTGAATTGAATGTCAACACTGGGGTATTTCTTAATAGACTAACAGAAGAGTCCCCATAAGGCAGTGAAATATTACATAAAACACACAAAAAATATAAACCAAAACCAATATTTTGTTATCATTTCACTGGATTATATTACATCCAGATGGAAAAACTGGCCTTACTTAGATTTTTCTTGTCTTCAGCGGTTTGTGTGTGTCCATCAATTTTAAATGGAGTATATTTTTAATAGTTCCTATCTTGCTAAGGTAAAATGAAATTTTAGTTCTAAACTATTTCTCTAGGCTGCAACTTACAATACAGCATGCTAGAGTCTCATTATATTTTTAAACAATTCTTTTTGTACATTTATAGAAGTACAGTAATTCCTGTGGTTCATAAGGTTGGTTAAGTTTGTTTATACTGATCCTGGGAGGAAAAAATTTAGTTGATAGTATATTTTGAGTATTTTCCTGAACTGTGAAAGTTGGCAAGATGAGTGATGTTCTACAGAGTTACTGGGAATTTCCCTTTTTGTTAAAAAATATATGAACTCTGCCAATTATAAATAGGGTCATTGCACTATAATGTTCAAATTCACTTTCCTAGATAATTTCAATCATTTTCCTTGAATCAAAAATGATTCTTTGGGGGAAAATGGGGAAAAAAATCAGAATATTGTAGTCACTTAAGGGCTAATTAACTCCTTACAGTATCCTTCTATGCTGATCACTTTTCTGTGTACTTGATTTACCTTGCTTGAGGCCAAATTTATAAAATGAGGCATGCAAGAAATACTGGAATAAAATCAAATACTTGTCGATATTGAAGTGGCAGCCATGGCCAAGTGGTTAAGGTGTTGGACTTGAAATCCAGTGGGGTCTCCTTGTGCAGATTCTTATCTGGCTTGCTGCCGAAGCAGTTGACTTTAATGCTTCCCTAGCGGCTCAGTGAGAAAAAAAATTCTTCTGTCAATGCAGGAGATGTGGGTTCAATCCCTGGGTCAGGAAGATCCCCTGGAAAAGGGAGTAGCAACCCACTTCAGTATTTTTGCCAGGGAAATCCCATGAACAGAGGAGCTTGGCAGGCTATAGTCCATGGGGCCACAGAGTTAACACAACTGAGCAACTAAACAAAAACGAGTAGAAACCTGCCTAAGATCATAGAGCTGGACCTGGGACTCAGGATTTCTGGATTCCTGGGATTCGGGGCAGTTTGAAGATCTGCTCCTTGCTTATCACTAGACTATGTTTGGAAGAAAATCACACACACACACACACACACAAAACAAAACCACAACTTATGATCAGAGGGGATTAAGAAACATCTGGTTCAACTCTTCTGCTTCCCTGGTGAGGAAGCTAAGGCTCACAAAACCACAGAATTTGCCTGGAATCAGAGCTGGCTCTAGAACCCAGATTTCCTCACTCTTAGAAATGTGTTCTGTTTTGCCAGCATTTCCCAAGGTAACAGCAAAGGACAGCATCATCAGCATCACCAGGGGGTACCTCTTAGATGTTTAGATTCCTGGATCCTGTTCTTTTTTCCTCTCTCATGACAGAGCCCAGGACTACCCATTTTAGCAAACACATCAGATAACTTTTATGTTAATTAGAGTCTGAGAATCAGTGAATCTTATATATAGCATTTTTAAAGAAAAATGCTGAATATTTTCCTTATATACAAAAAGGATATAAACTATATGTTGAAATAAACTGTTAGTCATTCAGTCGTGTCCAACTCTTTGCAATCCCAATGACTGTACCCCACCAGGCTCTGTCCACGGGATTTTCCAGGCAAGAATACTGGAGTAGGTTGCTATTCCCTTCTCCAGGGGGATCTTCTTGACCCAGGAATCGAACCAAGGTCTCCTGCATTGCAGGCAGATTCTTTACCATCTGAGCCACCCTTTGAAAAACTGACCCAAATTAAGAGAGATTAATTATGAGAGCCTTCTTGGAGGAAAGTACATGAGCCAGTGAACTGTGGCATTATTGTTGCTGTTTTGTTGCTAAATTGTGTCTGACTCTTTTTCGACTCCATGGACTATAGCCCACCAGACTCCTCTGAACATGTGATTTCTCAGGCAAGAATACTGGAGTGGGTAGCCATTCCCTTCTCCAGGGGATCTTCCCGACCCAGGGATTCAGCTCATGTCTCCTGCTTGGCAGTCAGGTCTTTACTGCTGAGCCACCTGTGAAGCCACCTGGATGATGGCACAGGAGTGGTTATGAATAAGTCATGCATATATACATACATATGAAGAATATTATATCAGTGGGATCTAGGAATCATTCTGGGAAATGAGAAAAAAATAAGATTACATAGAAAGGGAGTTTCAAGAGATAAATGTTACTGTATAACTGCTGAGTTTTCATGCTGCTGAAAGCCATGGGATTTTACGAGTGTTATTAGTAATGAAATGAAAAACACAATGGCAAAAACAAATACATGTGTGTTATTTTTATTTGTCAGAGATTTAATTCAACAATTAATTGTGTTATCTAGGTCATGTTGAGGATCCACAGAGAAGATATATTTCTACTCTTTAGTGAGCTTAAGATCGAAATAGGAGTAATGAATCTTAACATAAGGATTAAAAGACACTTGCTCCTTGAAAGAAAAGCTATGGCAAACCTAGACAGAGTATTAAAAAGCAGAGACATCACTTTGTCAACAAAGGTCCATATAGTCAAAGCTATGTCTTTTCTAGTAGTTATGTATAGATGTGAGAGTTGGACCATAAAGAAGACTGAGCACCAAAAAATTGATGCTTTCGAACTGTGGGGCTGAAGACTCCTGAGAGTCCCTTGGACAGCAAGGAGATCAAGCCAATGAATTCTAAAGGAAATCAACCCTGAATACTCATTGGAAAGACTGATGCTGAAGCTGAAACTCCAATACTTTGGCCATCTTATGTAAAGAGCCAACTCTTTGGGAAAGACCCTGATGCTGGGAAAGATTGAGGGCAGCAGGTGAAGGGGATGACAGAGAATGAGACGGTTGGATGGCATCACCAACTCAATGGACATGAGTGTGAGCAAACCCTGGGAGATAGTGGACAGGGAAGCCTGGCGTGCTACAGTCCACGGGGTTGCAAAGAGTCAGACACAACTTAGTGACTGAACAATAAACAATATAAAGATGTTACTTATAAGGCAAACAATGTTGAGTATTAAAAGATAAAAATTATTATGAAGATTTGGAGAAGGGGGAAATCACATATGGCTAATACAGCAGTGTGACATGAGAAGTAGGGGAATAGATTGGGAAGGTGGTCTTTAAGTTGGACCCAGTAGGCAGGTAAAATTTATTCACAAACAATGATATATTGATTTTGGTCACCTAAAAAGGCCACTGTAACTGTTTAAAATTGAATTTCTTTTACATTTCACCCATTTTAAGTGAAGCTGCTTCAAATAGAAAGTGTGTCTTTCTCTTAATTGAATTTATTTTTTCAAAAACAGATAAAATTTTCTGATCTCTTTTGGATTGAGGATAAGTAAAAAAAAAAAAAAAAAAAAAAACCAAAAAACCAGTCTAGTTCAAAAATTAAGCATGATAAAACCGTAAAATTTACATGATAATTATAAGTGTTTTAAAACTTGCAAATGATTAAATCTTTGCCTCTCAGAGAAATTTTTCACTGCTTGTATAATTTTTTAGCTGTATGTTTAGTCATACATAACACAGGCCCCAAAATATGTTAGTGTGTGCTGATATGGAGAAAGAAGTTAGTCTTAAAATTTCTGATCATAAGGATTTTTCTTTAATTAATCTAAACTTTAAAATGCCAACATTTTAAACATATGTCTGTATTTATGCAATAAGCAGGGGTACAAAACTAAAATCAATCCCACACATTGTACTGCACTTTTGTAGTGATACTTTGGTTGCTATTAACAAATAATAAGGATGTGATACATCTAGCCTACATTACTCTCAGCCCTGAATGTCTTTGTTCTTCAGCAAGACGGAAACTCTGGTGTCAAAGAAAGCATCAAGGGTTTTTATTGTTTATTTGACTGTTGCTTTGAATACAAATTCTCTCATAGTTTGGACATACTCTTGGATTACTAGGTAGATTTTGTTTTGTGTTGCATTTTGTTCTAATAGTATCATTTATCCTTCCACCCCTGCTTCCTTCCTTCCTTCTTTCTTTCAACAAACATTTAAGTAGGAGGCACTGAATAAGGCATCAAGAAAGTAACTGGAAAAAAAAGCTAGGGGCCTTACTTGACTCACTTGAGGAAATGACATCAATTTGATTAATGGGTCCATGGATGTCTTTCCTGGGTACTACCAGGATCCTAGGAAGAGGCACTCGGCATCACCTTGAGTTTAAAGAAGGCCTCCAGGAGGAGCAGGTGATGTCAAAATTGTAACCTGAAATATAGATAAGGAGGAGCTTCTTGGTGAAGGTGCAGAGGTCTCCAGGTGAGGACAGTGAGGTTTTGGAAAGGTGGCTCACTGAGCCTGGAGCAAGAGTACAACTGGGGAACAAGAGACTGCCCAGATGAGAATTCTAGATGACGATGATGGAAAAGTAGCCAGGGGAGACTTTTAAGCAGAGAAGTGATGGACTCAGATTCATAGACCTTTCTAGCTGCTATGTGACAATTAGAATGGAGGGAGGTAACACTAAAAAAAAAAAGATTTACGAGGCAGCTGTGCAAATCTAAAGCACAGGATGAGAGTCCTTTGGGAACTGAGTACTGGCAGTGGTTAGGGGAAGTAGATGAATTTGAAAAGTATAAGCAAAAGGACTTAAAAATGCATTAAACTGTTTTGAGGCTGAGGGATCTAGGGTGGGAGGCAACAAGAAAAAGGGAGAAATCAAATAAGACACCTCGGATTCTGGCTTATGCAACTGAGTTAGAAAATAAGGAAGAAATAAAAAATGTCATAAAATTATTTCCAAGATGTTCGGATTCCAAATATTTTAGTGGTGCATACACGACAAAGGCTTTAATATACATTTATTATTCACCGTAAGATTTCTGGGCTATTGGAATTACATGTGCAATTGAAAGTTTGTGTTATATTTCATTTTTTAAAAGTATCATGTGCCAGAGCTCTTTGGCTTTATTATTCTGACCATCAAAATAGTTTCCTTATGAGGAATCATCCTTGCCAACTCACCTAACCACTTATTTGAAACATCAGTTGTTAATAGATTGGCTGATATTTTATCTTCCTTAAAATTTGCCTTACATTAAAGGTTTTGCACAAAAGGTCAGAAAAGATGTTAATTTTCCTTTTTAGGGAATAGAAACCACATAAAGGTGTAAAATTTGAAAATAAAGACTAGTAATTATTTCATGAAACTGATGAGTAGTTAACTTAAAGGTACTTAAAATTAGATCTTGACTTTAGAACTTTATTTTTAACCAAATTTCATAATTTTATTCCTGTGTTCATCAATTTCAACTAAGTACTCTCTTTAAAAGAATATCCTTTATATGATATGGATGATGGCATATGAAGTACTGGTGACCCATTTGTAGTGATAACATTGAGAGTGTTATCCAACATGAAGACTGTTCATTTTGAAAATAAAAAAGAATTACTCTTGGGGTTGAGATGAAGAAATGTTTCGGGAACAAAGGGCTCTAAAGGAATGTTGGCAGTGGTAAAAGTGAAAGGTATGAATGGTGGCGGGCCAAGAAAGCAACTGAATATTACTTCCTTGATTCCAAAAGTTTAGTATTTTCATTTATAATAAATGAGTAACAGTGATCAAAAATTTTTCCTGGAATAATAACAAAATATATTACAGGAAGTGTTACAAGAGACTGTGTCCTCTCTTAATCACTTCAAAATAAATAGGAGATTTCAACATGAAGAACAGGATTCCACAATGAGTTTAGCACTATGTGCTACATATTATTCTTCGGAACAGTTTGAGGTTCTAACTGCAGACTTTTGAAATATGTATGTGTGTAGGTGTGGGGCGAGGGGTGATGATCTGTGTAAAAACATGCACACATATCCCAAAGAGAGACACACATCTACATCAAAAGATTTATAGACTAATTTCGTAACAAGATTTTTAAAACAGATGCTTGTTAAATATTTTTCATTACCATATATATAAGTGCGAGCACACACATACACACACACACAGATAAATATATATACTATTCCAGAGGCTGAATGGAAAATAAATGGAATAAGTAAATAAAGTAGATCTGCATTTAGCACTTAATCCAGATGGTCTAATAGACAAAGTAATGAAAATGTCAAGCAAAAGTGGAAGGTGGCTACAGGAATTATAGAAAATTCAGGAAAGAAAAAGGTTAATTTATTCTATACATCTGAGTCTCTTTTTCTGTTTTGCATATAGGGTTATCGTTACCATCTTTCTAAATTCCATATATATGTGTTAGTATACTGTAATGTTCTTTATCTTTCTGGCTTACTTCGCTCTGTAGACTTGTGGACTCTGTGGGAGAAGGCAAGGGTGGGATGTTTCAAGAGAACAGCATCGAAACATGTATATTATCTAGGGTGAAACAGATCACCAGCCCAGGTTGGATGCATGAGACAAGTGCTTGGGCCTGGTGCACTGGGAAGACCCAGAGGGATCGGGTGGAGAGGGAGGTGGGAGGGGGGACCGGGATGGGGAATACATGTAAATCCATGGCTAATTCATTTCAATGTATGACAAAAACCACTGCAATGTTGTAAAGTAATTAGCCTCCAACTAATAAAAATAAATGGAAAAAAAAAAAAAAAGAAAAGACTACCTACCAAAAAAAAAAAGTAATCGTTTTACAGTTTTATCAGAGCTGAACATGATTTTATGTAAACATATTAATTTTACATTGAAAATTGGTACAAAAGTATGAATAGGATATATGACATAAATGCAGACTGATAAAAAAAAATAATAAAGTCAAAAAAAAAAAGAAAAAGGTTAATTTAGACTCCAAAAAAATCAAGAAAGCTTTGTAAAGCATCACCATTTTATTTGAACCATGAAGAATAGGGATAATTTGAACATCTGGAGAAGGGAGGATAGATACTGAAGTTAAAACACTAGAGCAGAGTTAGATAACTACATAAATGTGTACATACATATAATATGGCAGAGCCAAGAACTTTACTGATAAAACATCGAATGCTCATGACAATCCTGTGAGGTAGATTTTATCCCATTAATTTAGAGAAGATAAAGCAAGTTTAAAGGGCTTCTTGAGATCACCCATGAGCTGCTGGACTCCAAAGCCCCAGCTCTCTGTCACTTCTTTACGCTTCCTAAAAGATTTGCAAGACAAACGAAGGAAACAGCAAATACTCACTTTGATTGGAGGACAAGCTGAATTTCACAATATCCAGAGTGAAAAGTAAGCCTTTTCCTTCTTAGTTTATTTGACTTGATGAAGGCCAGAGGGTAAGGGTATAATAGACATAGATGGCATGTGTTGTCAGCTTCCTGTGCATTGGGCACTGCTCTAAGAACCTTATGTATGTTATCTCACTTAATTTCTTAACAATTCTGTATTGTCTTCGTTTTTTAGGTAAGGAAACAGGCTTAGAGAGAAAGAGTAAGCCAATTTTCAAGGTCAGTGTGCTAGGAAATGGTGGATCTAGTACTCAAACTCACTATCATGACAGTACAGGCAGAGCCTGAACTCTTAACCACTAAACTGCAGTGCCCTAGAAAGCAGAGTGATGTTATATACATCGTATGTGTATGGATATGATATATGTGTGTGTGTGAATATGTAAATATATATGTATATGCATGCGTGCATACTAAGTCACTTCAGTCGTGTCCAACTCTTGTGACCCTATGGACTGTAGCCCTTCAAGCTCCTCTGTCCGTGGGATTCTGCAGGCAAGAATACTACAGTGGGTTGCCGAGCCCTCCTCCAGGAGATCTTCCTGACCCAGGGATTGAACCCATGTATCATTATGTCTCCTGCATTGCTGCTGGGTTCTTTATCACTAGCGCCACCTGGGAAGCCCATATAGGCATATACATACATATGTGTGTGTGTGGATGTATGCACACACACACATATTTCATACCTAACAGTGATATCCACAAATGCTTGGGTTGACATGACTGAGTTTAGTAGAATTTGTTTAACTGATGATCACTTACCTTGGTTTGTTTTATTTTCTTTCTGCATTAAATAGCATTTACTGGACATTTACTTTATGCCAAACATTCTGCTGGATGATGGAATTCAAAGCTAAGGCACAACTCCTATCCTTAATTAGCATCAGTTCAGTTCAATTGCTCAGTCATGCCCGACTCTTTGCAACCCCATGGATTGCAGGACACCAGGCTTCCATGTCCATCACCAACTCCCAGAGCTTACTCAAACTCATGTCCATTGAGTCAGTGATGCCATCCAACCATCTCATCCTCTGTTGTCCCCTTCTCCTCCCACCTTCAATCTTTCCCAGCATCAGGGTCTTTTCAGATGAGTCAGTACTTCGCATCAGGTGGCCAAAGTATTGGAGTTTCACCTTCAGTACCAGTCCTTTCAATGAATACTCAGGACTGATTTCCTCTATGATGGACCGGTTCAATCTCCTTGCAGTCCAAGGGACTCTCAAGAGTCTTCTCCAACACCACAGTTCAGAAGCATCAATTTTTCGGCACTCAGCTTTCTTTATAGTTCAACTCTCATATCCATACATGTCTACTGGAAAAACCAAAGCTTTTACTAGATGGACCTTTGTTGACAAAGTAATGTCTCTGCTTTTTAATATGCTGTTTAGATTGGTCATAACTTTTCTTCCAAAGAGCAAACATCTTTTAATTTCATGGCTGCAGTCACCATCTGCAGTGACTTTGGAGCCCAGAGAAAAAGTCTGTCACTGTTTCCATTGTTTCCCCATCTATTTGCCATGAAGTGATGGGACCGGATGCCATGATCTTAGTTTTCTGAATGTTGAGTTTTAAACCAACTTTTTCACGCCCCTCTTTCACTTTCATCAGGAGGCTCTTTAGTTCTTCACTTTCTGCCATGAGGGTGGTGTCATCCACATATCTGCTATTCATTATATGCTATATATGCTATTCATATATGCTATAACACAAATCTGTTATTCGTACTTCTTGATTCCAGCTTGTGCTTCATGCAGTCCAGCATTTCTCATCTGCATATAAGTTAAATAAGTAGGGTGACAGTATACAGCCTTGACATGCTCCTTCCCCAATTTGGAACCAGCCTGTTGTTCCATGTCCAGTTCTAACTGTTGCTTCTTGGCCTGCATACAGATTTCTCGGGAGGCAGGTCAGGTGGTCTGGTAGTCCCATCTCTTTCAGAATTTTCCACAGCTTGTTGTGATCCACACAGTCAAAAGTTTTGGCATAGTCAATAAAGCAGAAGTAGATGTTTTTCTGGAACTCTCTTGCTTTTTTGATGATCCAACGGATGTTGGCAATTTGATCTCTGGTTCCTCTGCCTTTTCTAAAACCAGCTTGAATAGCTGGAAGTTCACGGTTCACGTACTGTTGAAGCCTGACTTGGAGAATTTTGAGCATTACTTTGCTAGCTGTGAGATGAGTGCAATCATGGTGTAGTTTGAGCATTCTTTGGCATTGTCTTTCTTTGGGATTGGAATGGAAACTGACGTTTTCCAGTCCTGTGGCCACTGTTGAGTCTTCCAAATTTGCTGGCATATTGAGTGCAGCACTTTCACAGCATCATCTTTTAGGATTTGAAATAGCTCAACTGGAATTCTGTCACCTCCACTAGCTTTGTTTGTGGTGATGCTTCCGAAGGCCAACTTGACTTCGCATTCCAGGATTCTGGCTCTAGGTGAGTAATCACACCATCGTGATTATCTGGGCCATGAAAATCTTTTTCGTATAGTTCTTCTGTGTTTTCTTGCCATCTCTTCTTAATATCTTCTGCTTCTGTTAGGTCCATACCACTTCTGTCCTTTATTGTGCTCATCTTGGCATGAAATGTTTGCTTGGTATCTCTAATTTTCTTGAAGAGATTTTTAGTCTTTCCCTTTTGTAATTCAAGGCTCTCAAGGAATACAATGGGTCTATAAGCATTACTTTATTTCTAAGATTATTTGCTATTATTGTTTCATGTTCTTTCTTGCTTTGCAAAAAACACATAGAGAAAACAGTTTTATGTCATTAGGTTAAAAATATTCAATATAAGCAGGAGCCTGCTAGTTTGCCAAGCACTAGTTACTTAGTGGGCATTGTTAATTGATGAAGTTATGTCATACTGCATGGCAATTTCACAGGCAGATTTGCGGGAATGAAAACAAAGCATGATCTTCAGGATTCCTTGAGTTTACTGACACCATTAAAAATTAAATGTTAAATCAACGATCATCTCTAACTTGTAAAAAGGCTACAGAAGATCTTGAGGCAATAAAGTGATTAAAATGAGAATCATAAACTATCAACAATATAGCCCTTCCTACCCCACATAATCCCCAAGTGACTTTCATACAAGTTTTCTTCTCAAATATTGGAAGCACTTTGCTGGTTTAACCCTTAAGCATATACTAAGATGATAGAGTACAGATATTACCTCTGTTTTCCTGATCTGAACTCTGACAAGGATATTTAAGACAAATTTTGTTAAATTGTTTAATTCTAGTAGTATTTGTCAGTGGAAAGATCTGCTGGTTGAAAATAAAAAATGTTTATGATTCTTGCTTTCCCAAGGGAAAATTATCTTTCAAAAATATAGTACTTGGAGAAATATTTGCCTTTGGGTTGGACTCCACTTAAAGGAATTCATAGTAGATCCACAGCAAAACCCAGTTACCAACTTCTTAATGGGGTAATGGCATCAAAACTTGCAGTTGAGCTTATTTTAATTTAACTTCACTTCCTTTATTCTTCTCTTTCAATTTAAATTGATACCGTCTCACAGATTTCTAACTTGACTGAGATATAGTAATGAAGGGATTGGGCATATTGTTGTCTCAACCCATTTGTTCATTCTTTTTTCAAGCAATATTTGTAGACAGCCTAGGATATGACAGACATTGATCTAGGTGCTGGGGGACAGTGAACCAGACCACAAATCTCAGCCCCTTTGAGAGACCCAAGAGGAGATAACTCTAAATATTGCCTTTTTCAAAGTAGGTTTTGGGATTGAATAAATGATACCAAGGCAGAATATAACTGTTAGCAAAATAAACACTTATTTTCACGGATTTTCATATTCCCTTGCAGCTTATAAAACCTGTCAGTTATTTCTCCAAGATAGCGGATTTTTCCAGCTCTAGCCTGGGGTTGCCATTGATTGCCAGTAGAATTTACAGAAATCTCCTTTCTGAGGCCAGATCCATGTCTCAGAGCTGTTCATATGGAGATAGTCAATACAATTTGACCAGTAATAGTTTTTTGATTGTCTACAGGAACATCTGGATCTTTGACCTCACAAGTAGTTATACAACAGGCCCTTATCCCTGTGGAAAAGTGTTTGTTCCTTTGTGGCTCAGAGACCCTGTGTTTGCCTGTCAGCCTTGATGTTCTGGAAGTCATTTTCTCTAGCACTGGGGTTATTTAATTCCAAGGACTGGTTTGAATTTCTTTTAAAACTATAAGTGTATAGGATTACATTTAATTGTTGGTTTATGTACAGGAGCATTACTGCCCTGAGTTGCAGGGAGCACATTATAAGTACTCCTTTGTCCTGGGTAAATACTCATTCAGTTACGGGCTGGATGAGGTCCCATGAATCTCCGAATCGTGACGTCTGTGCAAGCATTTGGAGATACTGCTGATATTATCTATTAAGCTTGTGCTGTCTATAGGGTCATATAAAGTAGCTTGGAAATTGCAATGTAAATCAAGAAAAACAATGTCTAAAGCTTGGACGTTTTGACCAGATGGCTGGAGCTGAGCCATTGTGAGTACATATTGTTGGCAGCACACGGGTCAGACAAAAAGGCGGTTGTTCCAAGAACTCAGCATCAGCCTTCCAGGGGCAGGAGGACAGAACGGGGCACTGCTGCGTGCTGTGTCGGCTTGAAGTGTAGGGACGTGGAGTCCTGTTCTGGTTCAAATTACACTCTGAAGGTGACGGGCAAATAAAGGGATAATTTTCTTGAAGTACAGCATGCCTTCCCAGTTGTTTCTGAGAAGATGCCTTTTCAAGTGTTAGGGAAGGACTTTTGTTCCAGGAGCTTAGTTCTTCTATATCTCCTGGCATCTAGGGTCTTGAGTGCTAATCGCCCCTATCTGTGCGTTCCCAAGCTTCACTCTATGCATGATTTGAAAGGCCTGGTCTCCATAATATATTAATATTATATTCATGCCAGACTAGGAAACATAGCAAGTCACAGTCTCATTCCTTGATCCGCCCTCCGTCAAGGCTATATGGATTTATACTAAATCAGAAGAAATCTGATGGTGAACACCCCATGAGGTAATACTGGATAGTGAGAATGAGTGAGCAGTTCTGTGGAATTTCCTAGTGTCGCTGGTTGCCAGAAGTCTTGGGGATAGTAGGGTAATGTCATTAATTAGAAGATGATTATAAACTCACAATTATAAGATGATGCTTCACTCACGTAGCAGATCCCTCTTCCCACCGAAGGCTCCTGCCAAGAGTTGTGAAGAGCAACATCGGTCAGCAAATGAGGCTGCTGTCAGTATTCCTGTTACAAAAGCTTTCTAAACACTGTTGGGATTTCTCTGCTGCCTTCAACAGATGGCTTGTGACCTGCAGTGACTTCTGTTCAGATCCAGGGTCTCCAGAATCCAGGCTGCTGGCCAATCACTAAATGGAGTCCCACAGAGCCGTGCGAGGTCTGCTCCCTGCCAACTTCCTCAGCCTCCTGTCTCTTCACTCCCCAAGTCTCCTGATTCTCTGAACCTCATCTCCTTCTAGCCATTCTTAACTTCCTTCAAGTTCTCAATCGCCCTTAAGCTTTTGCACCTATGGTTTATGGCACCTAAAACAGACACCCTTCCAGCTTATCTCATGACGTTCAGTGCCTCCCTTTGTCCACTGAGGACTTAATAAACAGTTTCTCTCTCCCCTATCCAGTTAGGATACCCTATTCAGAAACTCTTCCTCACCCATCAGGATGTGGTTAGTGTACCTGATCACCATGAGAAGTCTCCACGTACTCAAACCTCTTTGTATTCTTCCTTCTTCCTTGATGCCAGGGATAAGAGTGCGTCGGGCAGAGCTAGATGGTCCTTGTGCATCAGTGCAGTAACCAAATGATCTACAAGGACCTCCTTCAGTCAGCATCTTTACTACACAGACACAGAAAGTCTGCTTAATCCTCTTTAATTAGGACTTCAGACATAAGAATTATTTGAAAATAATGTAATCAAAATAGAGATAGGTTCTACTGAATTTCCCAGGCGGTGCTAGTGGTCCTGCCTGCCTACCAATGCAGGAGACATAAGAGACGCAGGTTCGATCCCTGGGTCAGGAAGATCCGGTGGAGGAGGGCATGGCAACCCACTCCAATATTCTTGCCTGGAGAACCCCATGGACAGAGGAGCCTGGTGAGCTACAGTCCATACAGTCACAAAGACTTGGACACGACTGAAGCAACTGAACCCACACACACACAGCATAAGCAGCTGATGACAGATATGTGAATATCTTCACTGAATGGGAAAGCTGCCAATGAAGGTTTTCTGAATGGATATTCTGAATGAGATATTCAGTTTTAGAAAATAAGACTTGACATTAGACCCTCAAGCTCCTCCCTTGCAGAAACTGGAGATAGTTTTCTAGGAAGGATTGGTCCAGTTTTCAATCTGCTCTTTGCCTTCAGATTGCCCATTCATTAAGTAAATATTTGGGGGCACTCCCATCTAACAGGTACTGCTGGCTTCTGTCTTTTTATGCGTGCTTTGGAGGACTTGAGGCTCCCAGGGCAATAGTTCAATGTCAAAAATGAGGAGGTAACTTGGAGTAACCCTGAATTACAGTCAAAAAAGACATGATTTTCTTGGCTTCTCTGCTTCTGAATAATTGTATACCATTAAAAACAATCATTCATTGGATACTCACTTCTACCAGACACTATTTTAGGTGCTTTATATTAATCCTCACTTGATCCCATGATGAACCCACAATGTAGGCAGTAGTGTTATCTCCATCTTATGTATGAGGAAATTAAGGCCAAGAATTACTGGGTCACTTGCCCAAGGTGATATATCTCGTAAATTCTGAAGTCTTGATGTGAACTCCACAGCCCATACTCTACTCATCATAAGACCTTAGAATGGAAAGTCACCTGACCCAACAGGGACTTGTCTATCTGCTAAATAAATAAAGTGACTTGGTTGACCACAATGCTCTCCCCGATCCCTCCCGGATTAATGGTATTTGTTTCTGGTACTGGAGCTGCCCTGTCCAAACTGCAAATCCTCACACAGCCCTCTTCCTTTGCCTGCATTTTTTTTTCAGCTCTGCACCTCACACTAGATTTTGCTTCCTTTGTTTTTCTCAAATCCTTTCTCAAAGGCTGCTATTCCTACCCAACCCAAGCTTCCTGCCCTTTTCTGCCCTGTGGACCTCTGTTCTCTTCATGTCTGGTTTTGCGAGTTACCCTTGGAGGGACCAGTGCTCCCCATTAGGAAAGGAGAAAAATTTTCCGCTCGTAAAGTCCCGTGCCTTACACAGTAGAACTGTGTTCTCTATCTTGTCCACACTACCACCAAGTCCCCTCTCTCACTTCCACCTCTTTTCTTCCACAAAACAACATTCACACCAGGCCCCTTTATGGGCTTCAGGGTCCACAGACGCTTTCACACATATGACATTATTTCAGTAGAAGGCTGAGCATTGTTGCTCTCTCTGTTCTACAAGGAGGTTCAAAAAGGTAAGACATGCCCCAAATCACACAGTTAGTGAGGGCTAGGGTTGGGGTTTCAGTCCTGATATTCTAGGTTCCTTCCTCTATATGTACCGATCTATCCTCTTTCTGTGCTGCTTTCCCTTTTCGCTAACACAAAGTGTCTGTGGACTTCCCCTTTCAGAAGCCCCTGTGTGTAGGGAAATGGTAATGGCATTAGCTGTTTGCTTTCACAGGATCTCTCTTTTTTTACTGAAAACTAGCTGCAGCTTATTATCAACACTTGGAGCTTGGAAAGGATAGAAGATAAAATTCTGACATATTTTTTGCTCTGGTTGTCAAGATTTATGGCAGTGTAGTCTTCAGTACAAGGACTGCAAAGCGTCTCTGGCTTAAGACTAACAGACACAATCTTAAAGAGAACATACGAACATGATGACATCGCACAAGTCTGTGTGGTATCTTTGGCCATTAAAGTGGAAAGTTGAAGAAGATGTCCAATGTTACACTTTTCATTGAGTTGCCCAGAATTTTCTGCATTTTTGCCACCTTTGTAAAATGATCAACAGTAAAAATAAGTATGTTATTTAAATTTCTTTCCTATAAAAGTTAAAATATTAAATATTTGTTTCGAAAAGAACCAAAAAAAAAAAAAGGATTTATGGCAGTGTTATTTGTATCTAATGGAGAATTCTCTGTGTTCATACCAGAATTATTCCCGAAGTGCCTTGGACCAAGATCCCCACTCAGTTGCTATAACTGGGTACATTTAGGAGCGGTGTCTCAGTGATAATCCACATGCCGTCAGCCCTCACAAGTACAGGTTCTGCTAAAATTGGGCTTGCCCTGAGGCCATTGTCATGGTTTTACATGATGAAAAACGTGGTTTCCAATGTGCGTTTTGATGTGTGCAGAGGAATTCAAAACTAAAAGTAGGGTGTGGAGAAAGTCTGCAGGAACTGAAGGGCATAAGGTAACCTAACACAGTAACTCTGAACCTGTGAGTTATCTAACCCCAGAATCTCCCTGAGGGGTCCGATTGGACCATTAGAAAGTAGAGCATTTCTAGTGCCCTCAAAAACAACAGGAAACACGGTTCGTTCTGGATGTTTGTTTAATAACTTAAAAAAATTACCCTTGGGCTGAAACCAGGTTTTCCAAGTTTGGGTTCATAATAAGTAGTTTTTAAACATTTAAAAATAGGGGTGTGTAATAAAATGCTGAGAGACTCTCTGGAGATCGCTGCTCCTGGCACTTCTCTAATAGAAAGCATACGCATTGAGCGAACATTTGACTGAAGAAGAAAACAAAGCTGTTAAAAACTGGTAGGCTCATTTTCCAATAGGAATAGCATTAATATCTTGCAAGTCACTGCTAACCATAGCTAATTAGAGGTTTATGAGGGATGGCCCTTCCCGACGGGTCACCTCGGGTTAGGCAGCCCACAGATTTGCTGTTGGCTGTGGGCAACAATGGATTTGTGAAGAATTTCTGCTCAGCTCAAGGTGATTATCTTTCTTTTTCTTTTCTGCTGCTGATGTGTCTCTTATTTTGACTGGCTGAGGTTGGGTTGGACGATGAGGCCCTGATTCCAAGACAGAGCCAGGTTGTTGCTGGAGATCTGCACTGACAGATTGTTGAAAACTTATTAGTCTGACGTTTTAACAGCCTGCAATGAGATGGAAATCTGCTCTTTCACTGGAAAAACTTAGAAAGGAAAACATGAGCTTGAGCCGAAATCAGCCCCAGGTCCAAATCTGCCATCCTCTGGCACAAAGGGCGGCACAGTGTTGAGAGCCGAAGGCCTGGCGATACCACCCACGGGGTAGGAGAGACTCGGCCACCGTGAGGTTGGAGCCTCTGAAAAGGCACCTCTGGGAGCCAGGGAAATGATAATGGGCTCAATTCTAGGTGCTAATGGCTCCAGCAGTAGCAGAAGTCGGCCTCACAGGAGGTTTCAGCTGGGTGGTTAGGGGTTGTTCCCTTGGCCATCACCATCTTGTGTGCTGATCCAAGGAAAAGGAATAAGAAACACCTCGGGCTTTGTTCCTTGTCTGAGGTAGAAATGGACGGAAAGATTGCAGCCAATACCGTTGATGAGAGAGATTTGGCACCACTGTATTGCAATTATTTGTCACACTGCTTAAAGAATTCACTGAGCACCTTGCTCTTCAAAAGCAAACCTAGCCTTGCTATCCCAGCCCAGAAAAAAAAAAAAAAAGATGGCCATGCAATGTGGCATGCAGGATTCAGGACTTTAGTTCCCTAACCAGGGATCAAACCCATGCCTCCTGCAGTAGAAACTCAGTCTTAACCACTGGATCTCCAGGAAATTCTTGAAATGTGTGTGTGTGTGTGTGTGTGTGTGTGTGTGTGTGTATAAACTCTGCCACTTTGATTAAACCCTCTACCCTGACCCACCACAACATTGCTCCCATCCTGGGCAGCTGCCAAAGAATCCTAACAGGATTTCTGGACTTTGCACAGGTAGCTGTCTCTACCAGGAGAGTCCCTCTCTTTTGCCAGCCAACTCTTTCCTGTAGTCATCTCATTTTGGAAGCCTTCTGGTATCCCCAAACAGTATTGGGTGTCCACCTTGGAGGATGTCCATAGCATTTTATGCTCTAACTCAGACCAGGCTTTAAAATTCCTGAGGATAGGATCTAGCCTAAATCACATTTGCTTTTTTCAGCCACCTTCAGTACAGTTCTTGCATAGAGCAGGCACTTGATAATGGTGTCTTTTTGAGTATTTATTCATTCATTCACTCATTTGATAGACAGTATAAGGGAATCTCAAGCTTCCAGGCCATGTCAGGCTTTAGGGAGTGCAGTCCCTTAATAGAACCTATGTTTTATGATCTATAGACATAAGCCATGTCCTCTCCAGGCTGATTTTCCAGGAGTCTGGCTTTAATTAGTATCATTCGGTTCTTTGTTAGGGGAAAATGTGAGATGGGAAATGACCCAGATGTTTCAAGATGTCTTTTCAGTGTCAAGTTGCCCCTTCATCACCCCCTTTGCCGCTCCACGTCAGATGGCTGCGTCTAATCGCAGCACTTACTGGTGAGTATACATAAGTATCCAGAAAAAAATCCCGCTCATGCTACCCCCAGATAATCCCAAATCTCAAGTACATCCTGCAGAATTGCAGTAAAGAATTATTTCTTCATTTATTTGATTCACATCGGAAATGCCATGATGCGTTAGTCATCGTGCAAGATGCGCAAGGGATGATCAAAGAGAACAAATGCATCAGCATACAGGCATTTGCCTTATTTACTAAAAGCCTTACTAGAGAAATTCTTGTATTGAATGGCCAACTTGCAGAATCCAAGTGCTTAAAGATGGGGTGAGGGTGGAATGAAGGCAGCATGTGCTAAGGATGTGCCTCCTCTGGGTTGTGTCTGTTGCTTCTGGAAACAAGTGAGATGAACTTCCCTTTCCACCAGGGACCATGGTTAGCTCTTCTTCAGATCAAGAAATTCAGCTCTCTTTTTATTTTTTCTTAAAATAGATCTAATCATATGTCAGAGGTTCTTTTCGCTTTGCTTTGTTGAGTGATCTATCAAGTACAGTCATGGAGATGTTGGGTTTTCTGCATCTGCAGTAGCATCCAACATTCAGTCACTGGTTCCATCGGTGTCAAGAGGCAATTGTGCCCAGACCTGTCTAATCCCTGGATTGCTGCCAAGGTGATGGGACCTTAGACCAGAAATTCCTGTGATGCCCTCTGTTTCTCTACTTTCCCAGTTGTGGCCCACCATTAGTTCCCTTCATGAGTCAATTTCACATTTTTCTCTGAGTCATTCCCGGAGGACCAGCCTGTAGCCTACTCCACCAATGATTTTATATGCACCTAATTCCCTTTACTAATTTCTTTTCTGCTTAAGAAAAGGTATAATGGTGGAAGGAAATAATCAAATAATCACAACTATTAATTATTTGCTGATAATGTTCACCATTACCTGCTTGTGGAAAACAGCTACTGCCTCAGCTAATACAGGGGAAAACCAATAAGCAAAAAAATTTCTGTCTTGGGTTTTACTTGTTTGCTAATGTTTCCACCTATCCAAAAATATCAATATACCTGACCTGAAAACACTAGTTGCTGCAAGCCTGCTGAGAGACTAAACACAGGCAGACCTCAGAGATATTGTAGGTTCGGTTCCAGACTACCGCAATAAACTGCATGCTGCCATAAAGCAGGTCAAATGACTTTTTTGGTTTCCCAGTGCAAATGAAAGTTATGTTTGCACTATAATATCACTTATTGTGTGCAATAACATTATGTCTTTAGAAGCAATGTACACACCTTAATTTTAAAATGCTTTATTGTAAAAAATGCTAGCCATCATCTAAGCCTTCAGTGAGTTGTAATCTTTTTGCTGGTGGAGGGTAGGAAATATTTTGAGAATTACCATCATGTGACTCAGAGACACAAAGTGAGCAAATACTGTTGGGAAGTGGCATCGGTAGATTTGCTTGACAGAGGGTTAACACAAATCTTCAGTTTGTGAAAAACACAATGAAGCAGTGCCCAGTAAAATGCGTTATGCCTGCGTGGTCAAGTGCTAACAAATATTCAGAAAAAAAACAGGATGAAATTTTATGTGAAGCAAAAAAAATATTTACTGGTTTAAAAAAGTTAGAAGTGCTGCCAACTGAACAATGTGTAAACTTTTTACTGTCTTTAATTTTCTTACTTCCTCTGAGTATAGCATGCTACTCTTCTGGAGGAGGGAATGGCAACTCACTCCAGTATTCTTGTCTGGAAAATCCCATGGACAGAGGAGTTTGGTGGGCTACAGTCCATGGAATCCCAAAGAGTTGGACATGATTTAGCAACTGAACAACATGTTACTATTATAAATATTTGAATATTATTTTCACTTTAGATATAACATCCCCTTAAGAAAACAGATTTGCTGAGTACTTAAATGTGATTTTTTAAATTGTACTTAATATTCATTTTTTTCACAACTAACTTTATGATGAAAGTACTGAAAAAACACAGTCCACTTAAGAGAAATATACTTTATTGTACATTTTACTACAACACATAATTAAGCTAATGAAAATTAAATATTTTTAATGTAATAAAATAGATGCCATACTTTATAACATCCATCTTGCTCTTCCTAAGTAAAAGGTAAATTTTAGATTTAATGTGGAAGATTCTTAGTAAATAAAATTAGCAACTAACTTGTAAAATATCCTGACTTCTAAAATTAGAAGTATTTCTTTGTTTTTAATATTAAATAATAACATGGGCATTAAACTAGAATTTAATGGATGAGTTCAGTTTGTTAAGTCCTATTTTCATATTATAATCTCATATACGGTAATTTAAATTGGTACATTCTGGTTCGTAATAAATTAAGAGCTAAACTTGTAATGATATTATGATGTAGATAATACCACCCCATTTTACAGATGAGAGAGCAAGTTTAGTTCTCTTTAGCAAGTTTAGAACGAAATAATCCATTATGGTATATAGTAAGTACGTGCTTGCAACAGCAGGATTTGAACTTGGGTCTGTCTAATCCAAGGCCTATGTTCTAATAGGTGGCAACTGTTGCCAACATCACTGGCTAACGAATGAAAAAGGACATAGAAACAGACCTGGCATACTTGGCCAAGGCAATAAGGAAGCCTGCAGTAGCCTATATTTGGGAATCTGGCCAAGCATTTGGGAAGCCATCAGCTTTCATTCTCTCGCTCATTGGAGCGAGGAATATTCTGTAGTGAGCTCTCTCTGCCTCAATTTTCTACCCTCTTAAAAGAGTATAATCAGAGTACAAGAGGGTAGATGTATAGATCACACTTAGAACAATGCTTAGCCCACAGTATGGGCTAGAGAAATTTTAGCTAGTTTACAAATATTTGTTAAGGGTCTGGTATGTATAAGGCATCAGGATTATAATAATGAGGCATGTTAAAAACCCTAACAATGAAACTGGTTTGATTCTTTGCAGTCTATAAAGGCAATAGGCATTACACACCTGAGTTGGTGTGTAGCACAGCTTTGTGCTTTGGAGGGGAGCATGTGACAAGAGACTCTGTATTGCTAGCAGGGCTCCAGCCCCTTGGATGGGGACTTAGTAACTACGCCCTGTTATTTAGCAGAGCTTGCTGGGAGTCATGAACACAAGCAAGGCAAGCTGGTCTCATTATTTTAGGCACAGGAGACAAAGCAAAGACGGAGATCTCTTGGAGAGATGAGATCTGAGAACCAGGTAGAAGCTTGGGGATCGGAACTGGATCAAAGTCTGGGTCATTCTTGGGGAGTAAATGAGCGACCAGGTGGAGCAGCAAGAGGGGAGGGCTGCAGCCCAGAGACTCCAAGAAGGCATGGGGCCTTCCCCCATAGCAGATTCTGTGGTTTTCTGGGGCTTGGACCCTGTGGCTTAGCCTAATTTGTCTCCTAAACTAGGTCTCACCCTGGGTTGCACAGCAGGCAGGAACCTGGCAGCAAAGGCCCTGCAGACAGCGGCATCAGTAAGAAAAAGTGCTGGGAAAAAAATCTGGTTTCTTTCAAATCCTGAGGACTGAGAACAATCAGATTCCCTTCAGGGCAATGCTTTAAAATCAGGTGCCATCATCAGGTAACTTTACAAAGCAGGGCAATTAAAGCACTGGTTAGAGGTGCCTCAGCCATCCCCCAGGTAGCCAGGGAGATAAAGACGAGGAAGAGGACTGCCTTGTGGTCATCAGACAGGCTGCCATGCGCATTCTTGCTGCCTGGTCATTAGCTTGGTCACTGAACCCAGGCAGGCCATGGCTTTTAAGGAATGCAGGTTTCATGGGCGTTTCAGAAACTTCTCTTGGATTTGTTCATGTCCAAGAAAGGAAGCAAGACCTCCACCCATGCCCACACCAACCTGCAACTTGAGGGGTGGACCTCTGGCTGCCCTTGGACTTGGGTACCCACTGCAAGCCCCTGCAGTTAAGGAAGGAAAACTCTTCCATCTTAGCACATGTGTGGGCATTATTCTTAACAAAGTGTAAGGGATCACTCCAGGGTTACTTCCCTGTAGGACCCAGAATATGGACTGATAGAACTTCCTGGCACTTTGTTTCACCAAGGAGCTGAAAACAGTTTAGAAACCTCTGATCTTTCAATTAAAAATAATCATTAACTCTCAGGGCATAAAAAATACCCCTTTAAAAAGCAAGTAATGCAGGAAATGGATCCTAGCAGTTTGAAAGGGTATAACCTCTGCCAAAACACAAACCAGACAGCAACAGACAGTCGGGTCAGACTCCACGGATCGTTAACCCTCACATTTGCTCTCTGATCAGACTTTGTGGCATGTTAGCATCCCATGTTATTTACAGAGAAATGAAGCCTGAAGAGATTAAATAGCATGATAAACATCACATGACATTTAGTTCAGCAGAGTAAAGCCAGGAGAAAACCCATGTACTTTCTGTTCAGTATTCAGCACCCTCTTAGAGCCTTCACGAGCACTTGGTCTTCCTCTTTCCGCAGTCCACCCAGACTAGCCAGCAGCTTACTTCCTTTTCATGGTCTTGAGCCAACTGCCCATCTCTGTGCATGATGTAGGTCATCTCAGAAAATGGGTTGATTTGAATGTAATTGGGTCATGCTTTTCCTCTCAACCTGTGCCTTTGTGTACCAGGAGGTTTCATCATTAGGTATAAAGAATGTAAATTCTCAGATCTGGGAGTTGTTTTCTTCAGAAATTACTTTGTCTTATGATGTTTTAAGTGTAGGTACAATAAAGAATGATGGGAGTGGAATTAACCAAGTCGTGAACAGTGACAGAAAGAGGAAAATGGACTGAAGTAGATGTTCTCAGTCTTCCTAAGGACAAGGAAATAGATGGTGAAAACAAATATAGTCTGGTACTAAATGACCTCCATAAGCCCATGGGAGACAGCAGACAAACAGTGTGTGAAGGGCCATTTTTATAATCAGAGTGTTGCAAATGGGGGAAATTCTTACTTATTTTGAAATATTTCAAGCATAGGAAACAGAATAATTTCAAGAACAAATCATTATAGAAAAAGTTGATAACCCCTGTATACCCTCCAATATTTCATAACTCTGTGTATTTATCCCCTACCCTAAATTTGATATTTTTTTCTTTGCCTGTTTTTATGCTTCTTCTGTAAATATATTCATAGACAATGTGTTATTTTTAGATATTTTCAACTTCATAAAATATGGAGATAGTGTTTTACCTTACATACTTTTACATGGTTTAAACATTGTATATATTTTATATGATTTAAAACTTAAATATATTTTATATGATTTGAACATTATATATTATATAATTTGAATATATTATACAATTTTTATATTATGTATTTATAGGTATATATTCTATATTAATATGTTTTTACAGTAATGTAACCCTAATTCATTTTCATTTTTAACTGCCATGTAGCATTCCAATATATGAATAACATTTATCTGTTTTTGTAACTGAATATTAAAGTTTCACTGATTATCAGTCTAGAAGATGACTTGCTGTATCATAGTCTATGCACATTTTAACTTAGTAAGAATGAAATCCAGTCATTAATAAGTAGAAATTTAGTAAAGATTTTGCCAATTTTTCTCCAAAATGATTCCATCATTTTATACTAAAACTCACAGTATATGAGAATATCCATTTTTCTACACTTTTTTTACAAACTTGTTTCTGCCAGATTTCTAAGTCTTCCCATATCTTTGGGTTCAAAATAGGCTTCTTTATTTTTATCTTTGATTTGCTGGTTCCTGATTATTATTAGTGTGGTGGAATACATTCTCTCTGTTTAATGACCATTCAGATTTCCTCTTCCATGAATTGCCTCTGTCCTCTACTACACAGGCTAACAGGCTCTTTTATCCTTTTTCCATTTTCCTTTGGATTATTTGTTATTTTCTTATTGATTTGGAGGATTTATTTACATGTTTGGCTGCCAACCATTAGTAGATCACATTCGTAAATGTGGTCTAGTCTTAAGTAACTGATTGTATCTCTGGAGTTCGTCTTGCACAAAAATTTTAACAGGCAAGTTGGAACTGAGATGTAGATAAGAAAGTTGATATTTCTATGAGTTGATGCTTCTAGAAAAGCATTATGAATGCCACTTTTTCATCATTTCTTTATTTGAACAGAGAGTTCAGAGTCTGCAAGTTCAGAGAGCTAAGTGTATACCACTGAGGTTTGTGCTTGAAAATATCTGCTTGATTGCAGAGTAGGTAGCTTAGAATAATTTCAGTGCTGAAGAAGGACCAATTTTGAGAGTGAATGATTAACCTCAGATTATTAGATCGAATAGACTGTGTATCTTCTTTTGAAATAGAAACTGTTGGCCGCTGAGTGCTCTGGCTGTGACCCCTCAGAGGAGCACAGAGTCAGCTCCAGGCAGGGGCATGAGGCATGCAGGAACAGTCTATTCCCAGTTCCCCTCTTAGGAGTTTTACTACCAGGAACATCTCTGCTCATGACAAGCGCCTAGATTCAGGTAACTAAAGAAAACACGAAGAGTAGAATGTTATGGTGACGTCAGGCGACATGGACAGGTTGCCTTGGGAATCCTAAAAGGAAATCTTAAAATAATGATGGCTTTCTTTCTATTTCAGAGGTGTGGCGAAATCTTGTTTGAAAACCCTGATCAGAATGTCAAATGTGTTTGCATGCTAGGTAAGAAGATTTCTCATTTTAAATCTGTTAAGCATGTTGATGTCATGGGGGCTACTGTTCTGTTGCCTTACTGATTGTCTCTTGTTCATATTGCAGAGGGTAATCGGCTCTTTTATAGGTTTATAGACAACTATAACACATTTATATGTGGAACACTTGATGATAAAGAGTTTGATTGTAATAACTGTCAATAATTCAGGAACCATGCTTTTGAGCCTTTCAAAATTTTTCTTGGATCATCAGCATAATATCGGGTGCTTTGTATTCAGGCAACTGGAATGAAAACGTAAGAAGAATCACATTATAAATCCTAAACTAGAGATGGTATACTAGATAAGCGAACTATTTATACCACAGCACAAAGTCCTTACTTACAATGCCTGAGAGAAATATACATTCGAAATAAAATGAAGTCAACACAACAGTTAGGCATATTGCATTAGTAATAAAAATCACAGCCTTGTAATGAATGACAATTTGTTTTTGTGGGACGATATATCATCAATGCCTTTCACAAACTCTTTAATATACTGTATCCTGTTAAAAATGAAGTTGATATCATTTTCCTCATTTTATAGATTACAAAACTAGGTCAGAGAATATAAGTGATGCACTTAATATCAAAGTGAGAAATCTAAATCATGATATAAAAGTTTTTAAACTGTAAAATTTTAGGTCTAGTATTTCGATCTTATTTGAGCCACTAAACTATGTCACTGGGTTAGAAAATGGCGACTCACTCCAGTATTCCTGCCTGGGTAATTCCATGGACAGAGAAGTCTGGTGGGCTACAGTCCATGGGGTCACAACAGAGTCAGACATGACTAACAGCAAAACAGCAACAACATGGCTAAAGAGTAACATATCCACTGGAAAATGAATATTTTACTGGAAGCACATGAACCATGAATGTAGCACAGCATCCATAAATCCATGTCAAATATCCAGGAGTCCTTTTTCTTAACCACAAAAATACTTCAAAATGCTAATGGGTACAAATGAGAGAGAGATGGAAGTAGAAAATTTTTTTTTGTCCAGCTGTATGTCCCAACTTTGGATTTTGAGGAAATCATCTTATCACTGTATCATATTTATTTGTCAACTAACTCATTTAATTTTCAAAATAACAGGATGAATTGTTGCTGTTATAACCCTCATTTTGCTGAAAGAAAATTGAAGCAGATCATAACTAAAATGTTGATTATAGTTTCTACATGATCTACTAACTTGAATCAGTTTGAACTTGTGATGACTTTACTTGCATGAGTGCATCACTTATTTTGATTGAATTTTTCCTTGTACTTCCTCCCCTGTGAGTTGTTTGATTAGTTTTTAGCTATGAAAAGGACAAAACAGACTATCCACTACTGCCTATAGATTTAATTTCAATTAAAGCCAATCACCTTTCCATCTCTTCTAGATAATATGGTGTGATTTATATCCCTAACAAGAAAATATTCCTGGCCACCAAATGCATTCCCCCAAGGAATGCACCAAATTCCACAAAATCCCAAGATCAGAAGAATATTTATATAAATCAGCTTTATATTGCTACCACTGTCATAAGAATTTTAGTTGTGTACTTAAATATGTGACAGGTAAAGTCCATCCTAAGTGTCTTGTTTAATTAGATCATTTATTTAAGTAAATTAGGCCATGGCTTCTCTTTCAAAACATAGATATCTTTGACGATGGCAGTGTATTATTAAGCTTTTAGGTTTCATTAGTTTATTATATTTCTATTTTCTTAAGGATATAGAACTAAATAATATAAAGGAACTATGATAATGGGATTTTTATTAGTTTAAGGACATGGAATAATTAAAGATAGAATAGGAAGAACAACTATACATTTTAGCTTTAAAGTAGATGGTAAATATTTATTGAATCTTGAAGATATTACTATGTCTTGTGAGCTTGAGTTACTCTGATAATTAAAATTATGCCCTCAAAAAGATTACCTCTCAAAAGACTTAGACTTTCTTCCTGCTTATCTTTTTAAGAGGATAGCTGCAAAATTTAATTAAAACATTCAAAAAATCCTTTGAAATCTTAGATGAAAGAGAATATCAAAATAAAATTAGTATGGATATCAATACAGGTGGGTCAACCCTCCAAATTGTGTGTTTACCTGAAGCTGGAGAGCTACCATTTCACAGCACTACCATGCAAGATAATGAAAAAAGATGTTGAATAGTTTACTCCTTTCAAAGAAACAAGAGCAACTTACAGTGTGAACATGTAACTTACCCAAACTGAAGCCACATCTTGTATTTTATCAAGAAAGGGCATCAGTATAACACAGCAATAACAATAAAGCTCCACTTCACCACTGTCTGAGGTCTGAATTCTTTTGTTGCTTCCTTTGAGAGGGATCTGTGACCAGCCCTTACGGTTTCTTGAAGCATTTCTTGAGAAAACTTTTTATCCTCAATAATAAAGGAGAGGAGTTTCTGCTATTTAAAGGGACTAATAAGTTTTGTTAAGTGTTTCTAAGTCATGAATCCAGTTTCTGTTTTTGCAGATCATGTTATAACCTTTTTATGAACAAATTAAAATTTTGAAACAAGAAAATCAAATCAGTAAAGCCTGCAGTTCCAGCACTTGACCACTGATCATCCTGCCACCTCAGTATTGAGATCCCTCCTGGAGACCAACCTGAGACATTCATAGCTTTAAATTGTCAAGTTCTTGGCTCACCTGCTCCAAGGTCCCCACTATGCCCACTCACACACCAGGTTTGGAGCTCCTGCCTGGCCCCCAGCTGTGCTCTGGTCTCAGCACGTTTGAGATGGAATAGGGAAGAATGCCACTAGTCAGGCGCACCATTTGCAGTCTTCTTCTGTCCCACTGGTATGTCCCCAGATCATTTAGAAAATACCATTTTTATGCTTTCTGTTGTTTACCTTACCAAACTCACACTTTTGGGTCATTAAGTTCAATGAGGTATAAGTGTAAAATTCACTTGAAGTTACTGACATTCTGAGTTCCAAACAATTTTAAATGAGAGCGAATCCATATTGTCATGTATGGGTCTTAGGTTTCTACATTCTACATTTCTATGTGCAGAGGAATCGTTTGTGTTGGATACGAAGGTGAATAAAGATGCACTGTGGAGGTGGCTACAGAGTACTAACTATGTACTCCTTTTCACCAGTAGTTGCACTTTTATTACAAACAATAGCAAATTATTACTGCAAATGATTTGGTTTTCCCCAAAGATTGTATCAGTTAATCATTTTCCAGTTTTACATAGGTTCTCTTTAACATTTTTGTTCTCAAAATCTTGGCTTTTAGTTTCAAGTACATAATAACCAATTTTTTTTTTTAGTTAATTTTTATTGGAGTATAGTTGTGTTAGTATATGTTGTGTTATCTTCTACTGTATAGTAAAATGATTCTGTCATGGGGACAAGTGTGGACAATGTTAAGCACCAAACGGTTATAAATGTTGCTTTCTTCTTTCCTTCACCCTTAAGGAGTTTGAAATTTCAAACTTCCATCCCCCTTCTTTTAAAAAAAAATTTAGTCATAAGATTTCTCTCAAGTTCAGATAGACCTCAAAGTTTATATAACTATATCAAAGAGTATACACTATATAGTAAGATGTACACACTATATAGTAAGTACCTTAATTATGGGTAATGAACTGATGTTAAAGGAAGAAGGAAGTGGGAGAGAAATGGTCCCTCATTGCACAATTAATGCACAAGGTGTGGCCAGTTCCTCAGAGGATTTTATTTTTCAAAGTATAATGAAAGCATTAGGTACAAAGAACCAAAAAGAAACTACATAAAATGATCAGTGTTGATTCACTTCTTAGTCCATTTGCTAGCTTCTTACTGGGAAATGCTAAATGCTGGAGGGGAGAAGTTTCTCACGAGAGTTCCCAGTCAGGCGTGGTGCCTCTTCTTTCCCTTATAATCTTACAATTTGAATTTTCAGTGGCTCTGCTTTTGTTTCATGTGTGATTCCTTTCATGCTAATTGGTGTCCTATCATTTTCATATAAGTATGTATTTTCTTACCTGCTGTGGCTTAGAAAGGGGTGTTCATACCGTCATGATACTGTTTGAAAGTTTTTATTAAATCGTTTCAAGTGATCATCAGTTTTCAAAGCAACAGAATACCATAAAATCAATATTTTGCTAACATTCAACATGAGCACAGGGAGACTTGCTTTCTGGTCCTACTTCTGAAAAATTAACTGGGTACTCTCAGAAGTTGCTTTATCTTTTAGACTACAATTTATAGTTTTTCTGCCAAGTAGCAACAAAAATATCTATCCCTTCCAGCCCAGAGGTTGTCCTGGTGATGCAGAATGTGATGTTCTGTGAGGAGACATTGCTGGCTATAATGCTCTAGATATGGCATATGCATTAATAAATTAACAAATAAATAATAAACAACTGAAAATAAGCAAATTGATGATGAACAATAATATGCTAATAAATAGTAAATTATTTATTGATGACATGAACAGTGTTTAGAAAAGCAATTGAAAAGATAAACCATGATGTGAGGGCAATTTTTTAAAATATTAAAAACACTCTTCAAAATTTTATTGCACCTCAAAGGCATCATCTAATATTCATTCAGCAGATATTCACTGAGCATCTGCTATATGCAAGGTACTATGCTAGGCACTGGGAATGCAAAGGCCAGTGAAGCACAGAGGGTTTCCAGTCCAGGCAGAGATTCAAGTCCCAAACCACAAAATCTGCAATGCTAGCTTGAGAGTGACAAGTGATATAAAGGGAATAAAGTGTGTTGGGATTTCAGAAGATGAAGAGAGTACATGCAATTGGCATGTGATGACACATAGATTGGGTTATGCAAAGACCAAGAAAGAGGCAGCTTTCTAGGTGGATACATGACCATATTTAAAAGCCCAGATACAGGGAAGTTGAGGGGTGAAGAAGGAAGGACGTGTTTCAGGCCACAAGGGGTGTGAAAGGATAAATTAGAAAGGAATTTGAGGCTTTATTGTAAACAGTTTGACTGTTAGCACCCACTCTAAAAAGGACAAAAGTGCCAAATGATAGAGCATCATGGTCTCTTTTGTCTAGTTGATTAGAGAGTATTTTTTAACTTTAATAGAGAGTATTATAGATTATTCTATATCTAGCTTCTATTGGGCAGTATTGATATAGTTGTTCACCAAATACTTGTAAAATTAAATCATTTTAACCTAATGTGATGAAAGTGAAAGAGGAGAGTGAAAAAGTTGGCTTAAAATCAACATTCAGAAAACTAAGATCATGGCACCTGGTCCCATCACTTCATGGCAAATAGATGGGGAAACAATGGAAACGGTGACAGAATTTATTTTGGGGGCCTCCAAAATCACTGCAAATGGTGACTGTAGTCATGAAATTAAAAGACACTTTGCTCTGTCGCAAAGAATTGGACACGACTGAGTGACTTGCACTTTCACTTTACTTTACCAACAAAGGTCTATCTAGTCAAAGCTATGGTTTTTCCAGTAGTCAAGTATGGAATGGTCAGTAATAATAACATTATAATGTACTGTATTAGGTTTGTTAAGGATCAAATAGCACAATAAATATTAAAGCATTCAGTAAACTGCTAGAGGTTCTAGAAATATAAATAGTATTTATTAGTACCAATAGCTAAAATGTTCTAAGTGCTTTCATTTAATTTAATATTAGTAGTGTTCTTTATGCAGACCAACAGCTTTGGCATGTTTTCTGTTTCAGTTTGCTTCAAGTAAATAGATATTTTCAAGAACATGTTTGCAATCTAGAAATAAGCATATCTTCTTCATAGGTTATTAAAGAAAGATTAGTGTAGGGACTATTTTATTTGTACTTAACTTTGTAAAACTGAAGGTCTATATTCAAAGACAGAAGTTTTCAAGTTGCTTAACTTTGATTTACCAGGATTAAAAACTTGGGGAATTTGAATTAATTTTGACTTACACTTATGAAGCAGTTCATTCTTATTGTGGGAGTGCGTCATCTCACTCCTCCTATATGCATATGCTTCCCTGGTGGTTCAGTTGGTAAAAAAAAAAAAAAAACAGGAGATGCGGGTTCGATCCCTGAGTAGGGAAGATCCCCTGGAGAAGGAAATGGCAACCCCCTCCAGTAGTCTTGCCTGGGAAATCTCATGGACAGAAGAGCTATGGGTTATAGTCATGGGGTCACAAGAATTGGACACAACTTAGCATCTAAACCACTACCATGTCGAAGGATGACACTTTCTAACTCTTAGAAGATAAAAAATTGAAATTTGGACATTCCCAAGGAATGGTAAAGAGGGCATTCTCCTCATCACTCACCCAGGGCCCTGGTTTGTTTTTCAATGCGCCTATCACCAAATGGCATATTTTATGTTTGTTTGTCTATCACTCTCTCCCAGCCTCACGGTACCACACAACCTTATAAACAGAATGTAAATGTAAATATCATGAAAGCAAGGAATTAGTTTCGCTACTGCTAAGTGTCCAGCATCTGGAACAGTATCCAGCCACCTAGCCCCTCATTAGAGCTTAATATTTGCTGAATGGATACCTGCCAATGCATTTGTCGAAATGGAATAATCATCTGTAAAGTGTAGTCCAGATGTGTCAAATGCTGATGGGTATGGCATTTAAAACCCTCTGCTAACTCAGCCAAAGAATGGGTCAGCTCTTAAGCAAACTTAAGTGGCAGTTGCCCAAGCATATTACTCTGGGTTAGAGGATGTAAAGTGCACAGTTCTGCATAAATAGGCAATTAGAACCTACCTATAAGAATAGGTGATTATCAGATATTTCTTGAGCACTATGCTATGCCAGGCCCACTGCTAGGATTGAAAGCTGATGTAATAGTGCATCTCTAGGTAGAATCCCTGTCACCACCATTTGTCCAGAGACAGTGTCATTTCTGTCTTGACCCAAAAAAAATGTTGGGCTTTTTATTGGAAGAAATACAGATTTTAATAGTATTCTACTGTAAGTACTTTTTTATAGATTGTATACTTTTTTAGAGATTTGTTTTTTATTTTTTATTTTTTGGCTGCACTGGGTCTTCATTGCTATGCAGGCTTTTCTCTAGTTGCGACGAGTGGGGGCTGCTCTTCCCCGTGATGCAGCAGCCTTCTCGCTGGTGTGCTTCTCTTGATGCAGAACATGGCTCGAGGACCACAGGGTTCAGTAGGTGTTGACACATGGGCGCAATAGTTGCAGTTCCCAGGCTCTAGAGCACAGACAGGCTCAACAGTTGTGACCCACTGGCTTAGGTGTTCCGCAGCATGTGGAATCTTCCCAAACCAGGGGTTGAATTCGTGTCTCCTGCATTGGCAGGTGGATTCTTCACCACTGAGCCACTGGGAAGCCCCTTAACTATAAATTTTTAACAGACAAATTATTCATGATGGCTTGCTCTCCAGCACGGCTTAAAAGGTACCAACCTGTCGATCTCAAACCACCTGCCTTGCCGGCTGTAAGTATATGTTTACTAATGTGTATCGATTATAAACATTCACAAATATGGAAGTTATCAAAGAATGAGACAAACTAAGTTATAAAAAAGATCATTTTAGATAAAATAAATATTTGCTCCAATTATATCTTTGAGCTATAACATTTCATCATATCTAAATGCCAAAAGATATTTTTATCGACTTCCCAAAAGATCAATTCTGATGAGACAGCTAAACTGCTGGTAAAGAAAGCGCAGTTTCCATAAGCCCAAAGCTTGCACACTGACAGATCAATGCAAGTTTTCAACTTTTGTGAGGCTAACTTGGACACTATCAAAAAGTAATTACTGATTTTTTGCTCCAAGAATCTTGAAGGCCATCTAAAGGTAAGTTGTATACAATAATAAGCAAATGCAAAGAATTTGCTTTTGCCGACTTTTAGGTAGTCAACCATGTATGAGTTTAATACTTTTGGTTTGCAGTCAAAATTTAAAACATTTTATGAATTGCAGCTTAATGAGATAGTTAACATTATGATATCTTATATATCATCATTTTTATCTTTAACTAAATTCTGGACTTTGAAGGTTCTAATTCTATGTAACACAGTAGAAAATTTATTTTTGAAAGAGGTTGTCACATTTTTAAGTATAAGAAAATAATACCAGAAATGCTAACAGAGTATAGAACTTGATAAGATTGGGGAACATCACTATTTTCATATTAGGTAATAATCATAAACTAAAAATCTGAGCATTTTTGCATTATGTGTAGTAAGCATATGAAAAGATTTTCCATACCAAGCTTCCTCCTAAAATTATATTGCAGAGATTCAAGAAGTACTTGAATTGTATTCTTCTGGTCTACAAAATGCAAGGTGGGTTATAAAGACAAAACCCATGAAATTACGTAAGCCATTTGCCAAATATTAGGATTGAAGCTGGCAAGAAGTAATGGTGCTTACTGGGGCTTCCTAGGAGGCGCAGTGGTGAAGAATATACCTGCCAATGCAGGAGACGCAAGAGACATAGGTTCAATCTCTGGGTCAGAAAGATCACCTGGAGTAGGAAATGGCAACCCACTCCAGTATTCTTGCCTGGAGAATCCCATGGACAGAGGAGCCTGGAAGGCTATGGTCCATGGGGTCACAGAGAGTTGAGCATGGGGTCACAGTTGAGCATGTATTCAGGCAGTAAAGGTACATATTAAGCAAAGATTTGTTGGGGTTTGAAATGGTTGCACAGTTAGGAGGGTAGACCTTGAGACCATAAGGTTGCAGCTGGCATTTGCTAGCAAATATTGTTTTGAGAACAGCTAGTAATGTCCTTGAGTGTGATAAGTTCAGAATATTCAAGTTCTCAGTGATACAAGAATGTGTCTGAAACCACATCCACCATGGCCACCTACTTCCGTTTTGGATGCCTGAATCACAGTTACTCCATTTTGATTTTTAAATGCTTTCTTTGCTTTAATGGTTCAAACAAATAGGCCACAAAAAAGCTGTTTCGGTTAGCTCAAAAGTTCAAGTTGAGTTATGTATAAGCCAGAATGACTTCCTCATACCTCAATAAGTGAAAATTTCTTCCCTCAATACAAACTTCCAGTTATGAGATTAAGAAGTCACAGTGTTCTATTGTTTAGCATAGTGAGTATGGTTAATAAAGCTACTATATATACTTGAAATTTTCTAAGACAGGAGATCTTCTATTCTTACCATAAAACAAAAACGGTAACTTTGTCAGGTGACAGATGTGCTAATTAATTTCACTGTAGTAACCATTTCACACAGACTCAGACAAAACTGAACACACACACATATTAAAGCATCAGGTTGTAAACTTTTTAAAGATTATATTGTGCAACCTAAATGCATACATTTTAAAGCCTTACTTCGGTAGAGCTGGAAAATGTTTTAAAAACCATAAAATTATATTGCAGTGTCAAGAAAATGCATTTGAATATTTTGTCTTCTTTTAGAAAATCTAATACTTGTAAAACATAGTTGAACATTTTGGAAGTACATATTGAATTCAAAAGTACATTTTCCACATTTCTCAGGAAAAGTTTAACATCTTATTTCCAAATTATTACTTTCTTTATAGAACAGGTTTGTTAATAATTAGTTTCACCAGGCAGTCATTGGGAGAAGTACCTTACTTCATCTGTTATTTTACTTTTTGTATGAGACTTCTTTCATGGGTCATGTTTACAAGATGATCGATAATGATTTGCCACAATGGTGTTGGGGAGCAGTATATGAATGAATATGATCATGTTGTGGATAGTTTAGGAGACATTTGGAACTTGGTCATCCCAGAGCCTAAAGCAAACCAGTATTTGAAGGGGATTACTTTTTTCATATGTTGCTTTCATAGTAGTTTAAGGCTGAGAGTCAAGTAGGAGAAGAAGCCAGTAATCTCTCTCAACCTAGTCCACCATCTGGACTCCTGAAGTTCAGGGTCAGGTCTCAAATTTGTAACTACACAGAGTTGTATGAAATTTTAAGCCATTACAATAAGTAAAGGATTTTTCCCTGTAGCAATTATACTGTTAGAAATGGAGCAATATCTGATTTACTTTTTTGAAAAGAAACAGTTTGAGTGTCAATTTTCTTTGCATTCTTATAGGAAAAACTTCTTGGAAGATTCATTTCAAATGTGAGCATCTTTAAAAAAGCAACTTTTCAATTAATTTAGCATTGGTAAATGCTAATGTGAACTAATCTGTGTACATGTGTCCAAGCTTATGTATATCAATAGCTTGCTATCCCTTAACAATTGAAATTGTAGTTTGTAATTGACTAGCACTTCTAGTTCCTCTGCTATTAGTTTATTCAGCTATTGATTTGTTTAGGTAGAAAATTCTTTTCTTACATTTTTATTGAAGGTTAGCTTAAATTCTGATAAATATCTAGTTTTTAGACGTACACTTCATTCTTACAAAATTAACACATCCATGTAAAACCATACAGATCAATGTAGACAGCTTCCCTCATACCACCTCCCAGACATCACCTCCCAGAGATCCAGACTCACTGGCTTCCATCACCATCCCCTACCTTTGAAATTTTTGATAATAGAATCAGAAAGCATATTCTTTTTTTTATCACCTTTAATTCAGCATTGTCTGTAAGATTCATCCATTCTGCTGCATATAGCTGTAGTCCATTCCTTTTCTGTTTCTTTTGCTATAGAATAGAGGTCAGCAAATAACAACCTATGGGCTAAGCCTGGCCTGTCACTTGTTTGTATATGGTTTTAGTAGAATACGGCCATGCTCTTTCATTTATGTGTTGTCTAAAGCTGTTTCTACACTGCCTTGGTAGAGTTGGATAGTTGCATTAGACAGCATATGATTTCCAAAGCCTAACATATTACAGCAAAAGATTTCTGAGCACTGCTATAGAGTGTTCCAGAGCATGTGTATGTGCATGTGAATATTAATTCTAGAGGTAATGAACATTTGGCTATCCCTAGTTTTGGACTATTACAAATATTAATGATACAGCTGTGAATATTTTTGTACACTTCTTTTTGTGCACAAAATTACACATTTTCTCTTGAGTACTTAACCTAGAATTGCAACTGGTGGGTATGTATATGTTCAACTTTAATTGATTTTGTCAAATAGTTTTCCAAAGTGACTGTACCAATTTACCTTCCCACCAGCTGTGTATTAACACTTGATAATTATCATTAAGTAAAAGTTAGAACACATAATTCATCTTTCAACTCAATACAAATAACATTTCATTTAACAGACTTTAATGAAGATCACAATACCTTTATGTAAACAAATCATTCAATTCATAATAGTAGTAATAAAGCAGGTATATTTTATTTTTTTATTTTCAGTAAACATACATGAGTTGATGGAGTTTTATGCATAAAGCAAATTTATAGTTATTCTTTGTCAACCACACAGAATTAAATGTCCCACAAGTAATCCTAGGAAATGCCTCCCCACCCACAGTGGAACCAGAAACAAAACCCCAGTTCATAAATACTCTTTTCTGTTGAGATAATTAATTTCCATTTCTTCTTTACTAAAATAATACACATCTATCTTTTTTACAGATCTAAAGTTACATTAACTTATAAAATAAAAGTTATGATATGAAAATTATAGTTGAGGCTTCTAATTGTGAAAAATCAACAGGCTAGACCCTCACTATGAAATCACACAGCATAGTGATTCTAAACTTAACCCTCATATGTTGTTTCTGTGGGTTTGCTCACACTTGCTTTAGGAATGAAGCAAAAAGCATTTTCATTTTGCTCTTTTTAGCAGTTTCCTTCAGTATGAAGTATGTCCATGTGATGATAGAAACGTCACCATTGCTCAGTATCAGAATTGAGCCAAATGAGAGAATTATAATTTCCCTATACTCAAGCAGTGCTTTCGGCTGCCTGGATGATGGGGTCATAGATGATTTTTACTTCCTTCCTTTTGTCTCTTTATGTTTTCCAAGTGTTCAACAAAGAGTAAGTACTCATTTTGCAATCAAAGAGACTTTAGGTAGTTTTCTGGCTTCTGAGGATACAAAGATTTTTGTAGTTGTTTGCTTTATTAAAACCTACACCTGACAAGTGTCAAAATTTGAACACTTACTCTGGTGGTGAACTAGTTGTAAATGGAGGGGTATTTTAAACAGAAGCTGTGCCTTGGGGTAACCAACCGCTACTCTGATTGCTACTTCTTGGACATAAGTTGGGCTTTTGTTGAACTCTCTGACAGTCACCTTTGCTCAAATGAATGGACTTTCTGAGATCGGCCATTCCCTTTGCAGAATCCATGTTACATCTGTGCCTTGTGTCATAGGTAAGAAGTGCCACCCATTGACACACAGCCCGTGAAATAGCACTGAAGTTGCAAAACAATATGAAAGTCAAGTAACTGAGGTTTGTGCTTCCATGGCAAATGGAAGCTTCCAGAACAAACACTGAGAGCCTGTTGCACCGGGGATGGGAGAGGGCTCGTTGCACAAATGCTCATAATGTAGAACAAAACACTGTGGAACTTCCAGGTTCTCAGAATTGTTAGATGTAATACACACACAGACACACATGCATGCGTGAACACACATACACACACAACCTGCCTCCTCCCCAGAGGCCCCCTCGAGGTGGTACAAGAGGTTTTTCAATTATTTCAAGAGACTGCAGCTTTCATTAGACTAAAAGACAACTGCCCATTTCCAAGTTCAAGATCTCTATTTTGTTCCTTTCTTCTCAACTGGGACCCAAAAAGCACAAGGTTTTAATCTAAGAGAATAAAGGTATATAAGCAGGTTTTTTGCACAACCGGTTGGTTAACTTTCAGTATTTGGAGAAAAGAAAAGGAGAAATGTTTAATAGTGTCCTAAAGTGTCTCAAATAAAGGAAGATTCTGATAATGTAAAACCATATAAAGAGCTACATATATACTGTGTTTTGCCAAATATAAAAGATTGCATATGTGTGTAGGGGAAAATTTAGCAGTAGGAAAAAAATTTTAACTTTACTTGATTCATCATATTTTCCTGCATTTTACAGCTCTCCTACAATCTACATGCATTACTTTTTTAAATATTTTTACTCTTTTGCAAACTTCCCTGGTGGTCCAGGGGTTAAGACTCTATGCTTCCACTGCATGGGGTGCAAGTCCAATCCCGGGTTTTGGAAGTGTGTGTGTGTCTGTGTGTCTGTGATGCATGTATTACTATTATAATAGAAAAACCATAAACATAAAAAAGGACCTTAGGCAGTGAAGCTATGTTGTGTGATCCTGTAATGGTAGATACGTGTTATTATAAATTTGCCCAAACCCAGAATGTGCATCACCAAGAATGAATGTAATGTAAAATTGGAACTTTGGGTGATAATGATGTGTCAGTGTAGGTTCATTGATTGTAACAAATGTACCCCTCCAGTGGGGGATATTGATTATAGTGGGAGCTATGGGTATCTGGGGTCAGGGGGTGATGCTGGTAACTATAAACAGCTAAAAAGGGATGAAAAGGCAAGGGGGGAAGGCTGAAAGCAGTGTGTTATTGTGCTTTGGTGAGCTCTGCAGAGCTTCTGAGAGGCCGTCCAGGGGGACTTTGGTATCAAACTTTCCTGAGAACTTAGAGATAGGCAAGCATTTGTTCAGGCTCTATCATTTAGTTTATTGTTTATTCACAGGAAAATTAAAAATGTGTTGTGACCCCTTTAACAACCTCTTTGTTTCTTAAATTAAAAGATTTTTTTTCTGAGTTCATTTTTAAAGTAAATAATCCACTGGAAGGAAATTTAATGACTTCCCTAAAAATCCACAGCTTCTGAATCTTATCCATACCCAGTGTCATTACATAGAGCAGAGTTAGATAGTAGTACTATACTAGGATTTCTAATGTTTACTTATAAATTAATGATTAGAGAAAGAAAAGTTGTGCGGCATTTTGCTTGTAATATGAGCCTGGTTAATCCAGAATTTATAACACATAATATTTTATAACTACATGATTTGCTAATGTGATTTATCCAACAAAAATGGATATTGAGTCTTATAAGTCTGTATACTCTTCTACACATTAGAAAAACAGCAGAGAATAAAACAAACAAAATTCCTACCCTCACAGAACTTAGATTCTAGTGGGATATGATGGTAGGGGGAAGGATGGTAAATAATACAAATCTTGTACTTTTAATTTTATAGTTTAATTTTGTACATCTTCATTTTAAAGATCTTGTACACCTTCATTTTAAAGAGGACAGTGGAAGAAATTCTACTGAGGAAGAAATCAGGCAGGGTGCCTACAAGGATGGGGTAAAGATGGGAGAGGTAGAGGCAGTGGTTCAGATTTTAACTAGATCTGCCAAAGCTTTCCCTGAGAAGCGGGCATTGCCAGGCCCTGCAGAAGCGTGTCCTGCAGCAGGAGGCAACCTGGACAGCCCAAGGACCAGAGGGAGAGGAGTGTGCAGAGGCTCGGGGATGTGGAGCAGGGGCTGGGAGGCCCTGGAGACAGATCCTGTGTGTCACTGCGAGGCCTCTGGCTTTACTCAGCTGAAGAGGAGGAGCCATCAGAAATCTGTGCACTGGTGTCACAAGAGTGGACTTCCATTTTAAAATACTGGATTTTTTTTTTTTTTAATAACATGTTAAAAAAAATTAGTAAAGAGTGCTTGCATCATAGTTTTGGAGAAGCATATTCTCACTGGACTGAAATAGGTACTTGTAAGAATGTATTTAGGAAAATAACAATGAACAGATTTAACACTGCATGTTCCAAATAATTGAAATGGTTCATGTTTATCTAACTTATCAATAGAAAACTCAACTAGAGGAAGTATCACTTTAAAGTGGTTAGGATTTAGGAAGAAAAGGTGATTGGCAATCTCATCTCTAGAAAATTTTCCCTTCTTAGGGGAGCTTTTTATTTGAGTTGTCTTTAGAGTGGCTTTTTTAATGGAAGGGGCTATCCCTATTTCTGTGTTTCCTTCTTAGACTCTTTACTTTCCAAAATAGTAGGTTGGAATCACAGCTAATGGTCTGCTCAGGAAACCAGTTTCGCTAAAAACTAAAGGAAAGGGAAACCTCTCCTTTTTCAATTATCTTTAAAAGTAAGTGCTTGCAAGTACAAAACCGAGTTAAGCACGACCTGAGAGTCGTGGCAAAGAACGGCCACGCTGGATTCTTGGAAAGTGATGCACCCACCACCCACATCGTGCCATTGGCCTAGACTAGTATGTGAACGGCGCCCCCTGGAGTTGCTACGCGGGCCCTGAGAAGGATGAAATAAGTTGCTACGCGGGCCCTGAGAAGGATGAAATAAGTTGCTACAGTCTCGTTGGCTCCTCTGAAGCCCACTTTGTCTGAAAGCCACGGACTGACGCCAGTGTTTTCTTTGACCTATTCAGTTAGAAAATGAAAATACCAGCATTTCTCTGCTCCCATTCACTTTAATTTTACCTCAAAAGAAAAAAATGTGTGAGAATTTCTTTAGAAGAAACAGTAGAGAATTTATAACATAACTCAGAGGAAGAGTCCCAAAACACAATATACAATTGTGCATTCCGTTTACAGTGATAATTGAGCATCTACTGTAATCCTAGAACTAATGCTTGGTAGTAGAGATAGGAAAATAGTAGGTCCGCATCCCCTAACCTTCTTATTTTCTAACACTATACCATCCGACCCTTCAGCTCTATAAGCGAAAGGCTATATATAGTAGCAGATAATGGGACATGATTGGTCCCTTCTCTGTTGTGGTATTTTTTCTTTAAAATGTGTGTATATTCACAGACACACATTAGCCAAAGATCTCATCCCCTCAGCGTAGTTTCATTCTAATCCTGGTGAAGCACTGATGGGCCCAGAAAACTCTAATAAATATGTTTGATTGAGAGTCCAGAGACTGAATTTCATGTCCTGCCTCTTCCTCTAATACTATGTCACAATCTCTTTCTATGTCAAATTCTTTGTCCTTCAAATGTTCCCAACGAAGCCCCCTAACTAATGTCTACTTTACATTGTTTATGAGTTTGCAGATAAGTTGGTGGGGAGTCGAGCACATGGGAAAAACACTGTCTAGACCAACGTAAGGTCACCTTTTAAAAACTCTTCTTTGGGAGTTCAGAGGCTAAGTCTCCATGTTCCCCGTGCAGGGAGCCCAAAGTCCATCCCTGGTCAGGGAACTAGATCCCACATTCTGCAGCTAAGAGTTTGCGTGCCACAAGTAAAAGATCCCACGTGCCACAACTAAGACCCAGTTGCAGCCAAATAAATAATAAAAGTAAATAAATAAATATTTTAAAAAAGAAACTGTGGTAGTCAAGCGAACTAGCCTTTGCTTTAACCTGCCTTCAGTGAAAGATAACTAACTGAACAGACTTGCCATCACCAATATTTTAACTTTTGAAAAAGCTGAGGCAATGATCTGAAGGAGACAGTATTGAAACCTGTGACCTGGGATCAGAAGTAACAACTTTTCTACTATCAGGCACCGCTAGCAGACTTGGCCAGCGAATATCCCTGGAGTAAATTTCCTGATGAACGTTATAGGGTTTATGTCCACATTCGTCCATTTTAAAAACCACTGATGCTGGATGTGTATTAAATTAGATGGTTTGGCTTATCTTTATTTCCAAAAATAATACTGACCATGTAGGAAAGTTTTTAGCAGAATGAAGAGTGGGATAAAGAGGTGGCAACCAGAGACCAGGGGAGGAAGGTCATGACTGATAGCAAGAGGGAGCTGAGGCACGGAGGCTGGACCTGAAGACCCACTGAGACTGCAAATCCCTAAGCTAAAGTAGTTGCGGAAAAAGAAAGTCAGTGACTCTTGAGGAAATATTCTGTTCAGAAGACTTGGCAAGAATACTGTGGCTTTTGAAGAAAGGCCTGCTTTCGACCACACTGAAGCAGATTTAAATTCATTTCGAAACAAATGACTCAAGAACTTCAATTTAAAATGGCCTCTTCATACACATCATATACACATATTAAAATATATTTTTTTTTTCCTAGGGACAGCTATAAAGAGAAGCTTCTCTGTAAGGAAGAACTAACCAGCGCTCACTGGTACTTAACTGTATTTCAGGATCTTCCTTGGCTCATTAAGAGCAAAGAGGTCTCAGATAAAAAGATAAGGTCACTAGTTTATAAGCAAAGCTTGAAATGTTGCTCCATCTGTGCTGAGTATACTGCCAAGATTTTATAGTAAGACCAGAGTTTTAAAAGTTTCTTAGATTTCAAAAACTTCAATTTCAGAAGTTCTAGCCAGTAACAGCTATACAATAAAATAACTATAAAGCCCATATTATTTCATGTTTTGGCAAGTTTAGTAGAAGCTGCCAGTTGTATCACTCTCAGCCATTCTTAATGTACTGTATAATGGAAAATAACCCCATGGCTATTCCAGTGAGACAGGAGGGGAGATGGGATGAGAGGGAAGAAAAAATAACCCAAGTGGGAAAATTATGAAAAGTGGTAAATTTATAAAATACTATGCTATAATCAACAATAGCCTGAGTGTTTACTAGAGAAAATAATTGAATAAGTACCAAAAAAAGACCTATCTTGTACCAAAAGTCCAGATATTTATTGTTTCAGCAAACATTTATTTACTACCTACTATGCACCAACCATTCTCCTCTGCATTGGAGAAAATAGCCACAAGTAAAGTAAACCTAAACAGCACATTAAAAAGCAGAGACAGCACTTTGCCAACAAAGTTCCATATAGTCAAAGCTATGGTTTTCCCAGTAGACATGTGTGGATCTAAGAGTTGGACCATAAAGAAGGCTGAGTGCCAAAGAATTGATGCTTTCTAATTGTAGTGCTGGGGAAGACTCTTGAGAGTCCCTTGGACTACAAGGAGATCAAACCAGTCAATCCTAAAGGAAATCAACCCTGAATATTCATTGGAAGGACTGATGCTGAAACTGAAGCTCCAATACTTAGGCCAGGTGATGCCAACTGTTGACTCATTGCAAAGACCCTGATGTTGGGAAACACTGAAGGCAAAATGAGAAAGGGGTGGCAGAAGATGAGATGATTAGATTGTATCACTGACTCAATGGACATTAATTTAGGCAAACTCTGGGAGATAGTGGAGGACACAGGAGCAGGCATGCTGCAGTCCATGGGGTCATAAAGAGTCAGACACAACTTAGCAACTGAACAGCAGCAAAAGTAAACCAGATCTCTGATCTCAGCAAGTTTACATTTTATTGATGGAAATATATAAAAATTAGGTAAACACATACTTACTCAATTTTAGATAGCGGTAAAGACTATTCAGGAAAAACAAAGCAGGATAAGAGGGAGACAGAGTGACTTGGAGGGGGTAGCCTTTTAGATGCGGTCGTCTCTAAGAAGGCATTCCAGGTAGAGAGAGAGAGCCAGAAAAGGCTAGGAATAGCAAGGTCAGTGTCTGGAATGGAATGAACAAGAGTAAGAGTGGCAGGAAGGAGAAGAGTTGGAAGACACACATGGGAGATCTTGCAGGCTTCTCCAGGCCCGTGCTTCTCAAACTTTAAAATGCACATAAATTGCCTGGGGAATATTGCAAAAATGCTGATTTTGTGTCAGTAAAGGGTCCAAGATTCTACGCATCTAACAAGCTCCCAAGTGATGCTGATGGTGCTGATCACAGGAACACACTTTAAATATCCAGTCTTTCATCCAGGATAAAAAGTTCAGATTTTGTTCTAAATGCAGTGTTTTGATCAGGGAGTGGCATGACAGAACCTATGTTTTAAAGAGCTCACACTTGCTTCTGTCTGGAAAACAGACTCCTGGTGGCCACTAGAAACTATGGTGATGTTGGTTTGAGCAGATTAGTAGTTTGGGCCAGGAAAGCTGTAGTAGAATAATGAGAAGATTGGACTCAGGCAATAATCTGAAGGTTGGGCTGATGAAACATAGCTGATGAATAGGATGTCATAAACAGAGGAGATGAGAGAACCATGAAGAGTTGTCTGAAACAACTGCATAAATGGTGATACCATTGACCAAGATGGGGAGCAGGAGAATGGTAGAAAGAGATACACATTGAGGAGGCAAGTGTTCCAGACTGAATTGTCCCCTCTCGAATTCATATGTTGAAGTGTTAACATATGTGACTCAGAATGTGACTGTATTCAGAAGTAGGTTTCTTTTTTGAGGGGGGTATAGTTGCTTTTGGGGGCTTCCCTGGTGACTTAGCGATAAAGAATCTACCTGTCAATGCCGGAGACACAGGTTCAATCCCTGGATTGGAAAGATCCCCTGGAGAAGGAAATGGCAGCCCACTCCAGTATTCTTGCCTATGAAATCCCATGGACAGAGCAGCCTGGCAGGCTACAGTTCATGTGGATGCAAAGAGTGAGACATGATTTAGCAACTAAACAACAATAAATTACAATACTGTGTTAGTTTCTGCTGTACAACAAGCTGAATCCGCTGTGTGTGTATGTGTGTGTGTGTGCGCGCGTGCACGTGTGTGTGTGCATGAGATCATATATATACACATCTCCCCTCCCTCTTGGACCTCCCTCCCATCCACCCCCATCCCACCCATCTAAGTTATCACAGAGCATGGACCTGAGTTCCCTGTGATATACTGCCAGTTCCCACTAGGTTCTCAGTTTTACTCATTGTAGTGTATATATGTCCATCCCAATCTCCCAGTTTATCCCACCTTCTCCCCCTCCCCTCCCCAATATCCACACATCCATTCTCTGTATCTGCATCTCTATCCTACCCTGCAAATAGGTATATCTGTACCATTTTTCTACATTCCCTTTATATGCCTTAACACCTGATATTTGTTTTTCTCTGCCTGACTTCACTCTGTATAACTGGGTTTTCTAAAGGGATAATTAAGGCAAAATGAAATTATTAGAGTGGGCCCAAATCCAATATCACTGATGTCCTTATACAAAAAAGAAATTTGGACACAGAGATATGTGTCTACAGGAAGAATATCACGAGAACATGAAGATAGCCATCTACAAGTCAAAGAGAGAGGCCTGAAACAGGTCCTTCCCTATAGCCTGCAAGGGAATCAACCCTACCAACCCTTTGACTTTGAAATTTCAGCCTCCAGAACTGTGAGACAACAAATCTCTGTTTAAGTCACCTAGTCAGTGGCAAGTTGCCATCAGTGCAATTCAGTTCAGTCGCTCAGTCATGTCCAACTCTTTGCAACCCCATGGACTGCAGCATGCCAGGCCTCCCTGTCCATCACCAACTCCTGGAGCCCACCCAAACCCATGTCCATCGAGTCCATGATGCCATCCAACCATCTCATCCTCTGTCGTCCCCTTCTCCTCCTGCCCTCAATCTTTCGCAGCATCAGGGTCTTTTCAAATGAGTCAGCTCTTCGCAGCAAGTGACCAAAGTATTGGAGTTTCAGCTTCAGCATCAGTCCTTCCAATGAACACCCAGGACTGATCTCCTTTAGGATGGACTGGTTGGATGTCCTTGCAGTCCAAGGGATGCTCAAGAGTCTTCTCCAGCACCACAGTTGTCATAGCAGCAAACTAAAACAGTAGAAGGGGGCTGTTTGAGGTCTGCCATCTCAGGAGGAGTTGATTAGGGAAGGAGACACACCTGTGAGCACGTGTGAAAGCCCTGATATGGGAATAGGTGGTGTTGAAAGGGAAATTTTATTTTAAACCCCAGAAAGTAGTGATATGATTGAGTTGGATTGTTAGAGTAAAAAGATCCTTGGATCAGAATTCAAAGGACATGGTAAGCTCTAATTCTGCCACTTATTTTTTGCACAAGTCCCTTGAGTTGAGCAAATCCCTTCAGCTCTCTGAGCTTTAGTTTCCTCATCAGGAATGGAGATAACAGTACCCATGGCACCTACCCCATCAGGCTGCTCAGAGGTCCAAATAAAATAAAATTACAAGTGAAAGGAGTTCTCAGAGTATAAAAACTTATATGACTTGTGTTGATTGTTGGGTTGTTACTGCTGCTGCGGTTATCGTTTCCACCCTAACGGAGGCTGTGCTCTAGTGCCGTAGTGAATGGACAATACGCACACACCAGGCATGCAATTCAAGGGCTGTGTGCCTTGATGTTACGAGGATACTCCAGAGTCTCTCTTGGCAATCATCAAGTCATCCATCTTATTTTTTAGAAGCTAAAAATTTCACATTCATGTGATTTTAATTATAACCATATTTTTATTTAAAGTGGGGAGCAACGGAAGATTGTGGTAGCATAAATCACTAGTCATCTAATCTCATTTAGGTTATATGAAAACAAGATGGAAATCTTTGAAGTTAGTGTGTTTATTTGCTAAATCACTCCCATCAAAAAAAAAAAAAAAAAGACAAAAAATCACATTATGTTTCTCAGAACTGTGTGGACAGGAAGTATTATTTTTTGCAGGAATTTTTATTTAAAAAATAAGTTTGGTGTCTGTGCTACAAATCAGTATTCTGTTGGTTGAAAGGGAACCATTTTAGCTACCACTGTTGCATCAAATTATGCAGCTCATTGAAATAAACCATGAGGTTTTCCTGAGCTTTGGTGATGGACTGACTGGATGACAGCTGTGATGTTTTTGGCTCAGTCAAGGTGGAGTGGGGGAGGGTATGGGGAGAGGAAGGCATAGAAACTGTCATTAAAACAATTATCCCCTCCCTGTCCCCAGGTCTCGGGGCTTATTTTAATCCCTTTAATATTGTTTTTCATTTTCTGTAATAAATCATGTTTTGTTGGAAATGCCCATTAGAACTGTGACAGTTTAGCCACCTTGTGGGGAACAATGACCAAACAATGAGGCACCACCAGCTACTTCTGCTGCCCGGCTCTTTGCACCCCACTCAGAGGAGAAGGAAGACAGTTCAGTCTCCATGTCCAAGGGGTCCTCAGCTGCTGTGCTGAGACGTTGACATTCCAAACTGAAGAGTGACACTAATCAGTGACCATGACTAAATCACCCCTGCCATCTTAACAACGGAGTGCTCAAAATAGGTTCTTTTCAGATACTCAGAGCAAGGCTAATGACTTGCTATAAATGAATAATAGCTAACAATTCTGGATACTTTTAGTTGCCAGACTGTGCGATGTGCTTCCCATACATTATTTCATCAATCCTCAAAATAAACCTGCAACATTTTAAATGCTATCAGTTTCTTCTCTTTCAAATTGAACCAAATGGATATGTATTTTATCTCATCCTCTTTATCTTCCAAATACTAGATTTTCTTATTTTCATTCTATGGATGTTCACTTTGTCTCCTAAGACACTAACCCCGAGATATCAGACGATTATAGCTGAAGATTTTTAGTGATTTATATTCAGAGATGTAGCAGGTTAAGGTGCAAGAGATGAAAGTAGACTCTTTCTCCCCAGTGGCTTAGACTGAACAAACCTGGAAATAGTCAACATTGTATATGCAGTGGTCTGGCTCTCTTTTATAGGCTGGGTAATCGTGAAATGTGTATCATTTTTTAACAAGATGACTGATAAAATAACCAGGCACTTAAATCCCAGAAAGTGTATTCTCAATATGTCAGGGGTATGTGACAGGCATTTCTTGTACTTGAACAAAATCAAGGTCTACAGTTCTTTAACTACCGCTCTACGATCATTCTTATCATTCAAGTCTAGAGTCCTCCTAAATGTCACCTTTTCTGGTCCAAAGATTCAAAATCACATCAATTCAATAAGCATGTGTCAAGTTCTTATTGTTTCTAAGGTATGGTGCTGCTGATTCTGTGAATGGATCTGCAAACCTCCAAATGTCCCTCTCTGGGGCTTCTTCCAGAGATCACATACTTACATGCCTCTGGAAGCCAGGGAGGTGATGTATAAGAATGAAACTGACTGAGTTCAATACAAGACACAGTGGTGGCCCTGAAGCCACCCGGAGCGCAAGTATCCCACCTACAACTGCTGCCCAGCTCCTGCCACACGATGTCCTGAGGGAATGCCAGCTTCACATAGCCAAGTTCACGATTTCACCAAGACAGTCTGGAAATTCAGATATCTGTGCAAATGTCCTGTCTTGTAAATGTTGGCAGCTCATGTCATTTTCCTTTCTTTTAAATACAATGCAGCCAAGTTCACTAGACCGCCATTTTGTAACGTCAACTTTAGGGATTCTCAGGGAGGACGTGAGATGTGCCACAGTATGTTTCTACCCCTCTCTCCTCAGGAACTTCACCTCTCTGCTCTCTCACACTCAGGGGGACATCTCAAGAAACACCACCCTTCCACTGGGAAGGGCATGAGTTTGGGGAAAGTGAAAAGTAGGTCCTTTAAAGACCCAGATCCAGCCCCTTCCCTCGTGCCTTTGGATATAGCCGTAAGTAATGTAATACCATCACAGACAAGAATGAGTGCAGCTTTGGATTTCCCTAAGGAAGGAGAGACTTGCAGTGTTCACATGCCCTTACAGATCACTGGAGGGCCTTTGACAGAGCCAAGAAAGTTGGGAGAATTGAGACAAGATCTCTATTTTCAATGCAGTGGGCTCAAGGGAAAAGTAAGCCTTCCAAATTAAGTTTGAGAAATTTAGAGTGGATTTTAAATGAAACACAAGTCTAAAAATTATAGATTTGGGAGCTATGAAAATAGGGTAAATAATTGAATCAAGAGTACTGATATAATTCCCATAAAAATATGGCACCATGGCCAGGACTAGGAGGGTAAAGAAATGGACTTGAACTAGACCCACCCACAATGGTGAGATATTACAGTAACCTATAAGGATGTCTCCAACAAGGCGAAGGAGTGAATGGCAACAGAAGGCAGAATTTGGTAATGTTGGGAACCCCTATATGAAGATTTTTATTCAAAAGCAAGGCTGAGGGAAGTCAGAAGCTGTCGGGTTCTAACATCCAGACCCGGAGAAGGCAATGGCAACCCAGTCCAGTACTCTCGCCTGGAGAATCCCATGGAAGGAAGAGCCTGGTGGGCTGCAGTCCATGGGGTCGCTGAGAGTCAGACACGACTGAGTGACTTCACTTTCACTTTTCACTTTCATGCATTGGAGAAGGAAATGGCAACCCACCCCAGTGTTCTTGCTTGGAGCATCACAGGGACGGGGTAGCCTGGTGGGCTGCCATCTATGGGGTCACACAGAGTTGGACACAACTGAAGCGACTTAGCAGCAGCAGCAGCAACATCCAGACCAGGACTGCAAGGAGATCCAACCAGTCCATCCTAGAGGAGATCAGTCCTGGGTGTTCATTGTAAGGACTGATGCTGAAGCTGAAACTCCAGTACTTTGGCCACCTGATGCGAAGAGTTGACTCACTGGAAAAGACCCTGATGCTGGGAGGGATTGGGGGCAGGAGGAGAAGGGGATGACAGAGGATGAGATGGCTGGATGGCATCACCGACTCGATGGACTTGAGTCTGAGTGAACTCCGGGAGTTGGTGATGGACAGGGAGGCCTGGTGTGCTGCGATTCATGGGGTCGCAAAGAGTCAGACACGACTGAGCGACTGAACTGAACTGAACTGAACATCCAGACCACAGTAGCCATCAGAGGGATCTATTTATAGGGAACTCTGAAAACAGTCCATTTATTAAATCACAGGTAATCAAATCACAGATTTTCTTCAACTTACAATGGGGTTATGTCCCAATAAATGCACCCTAAGTTGGAAACGTTCTAAGTCAAGTCATTTTACTTTTTTTTGTTGAAAGATAATTGCTTTACAGAATTTTGTTGTTTTCTGTGAAACTTCAACATGAATCAGCCATAGGTATATATATATATCCCCTCCCTTTTGAAACTCTCTCCCATCTCCCTCCCCATCCCACCCCTCTAGGTTGATAGAGCCCCTGTTTGAGTTTCCTGAGCCACACAGCAAATTCCTGTTGGCTATCTATTTTACATATTATAGTGTAAGTTTCCATGTTACTCTTTCCATACATCTCACCATCTGCTCCCCTCTCCCCATGTCCATAAGTCTGTCTCTATGTCTGTTTCTCCACTGCTGCCCTGTAAATAAATTCTTCAGTACCATTTTTCTAGATTCCGTATATGTGCATTAAAATATGATATTTATCTTTCTCTTTCTGATTCACCTCACTCTGTATAATAGGTTCTAGGTTCATCCACCTCATCAGAACTGACTCAAATGTGCTCCTTTTCTATGGCTAAGTAATATTCCATTGTGTACCACAACTGCTTTATCCATTCATCTGTCGATGGACATCTAGGTTGCTTCCATGTTCTAGCTATTGTAAATAGTGCTGCAGTGAACAATGGGATACATGTGTCTGTTTCAATTTTGGTCTCCTCAGGGTATATGCCTAGGAGTGGGATTGCTGGTTCATATGGTGGTTTTATTCCTAGTTTTTTAAGGAATCTCCATACCATCTTCTGTAGTGACTGTATCAGTTTACATTCCCAACAACAGTGCAAGAACATTCCCTTTTCTCTACACCCTCTCCAGCATATATTGTTTGTAGACTTTTTGATTTGATGATGGCCATTTTGACCGGTGTGAGGTGATATCTCATTGTGGTTTTGATTTGCATTTCTCTAATAATGAGCGATGTTGAGCATCTTTTCATGTGTTTGTTAGCCATCTGTACGTCTTCTTTGAAGAAATGTCTGTTTAGGTCTTTTCCCTGCTTTTCAATTGGGTTGTTTGTTTTTCTAGCACTGAGTTATATGAACTGCTTGTATATTTTGGAAATGAATCCTTGTCAGTTGTTTCATTTGCTGTTATTTTATCTCATTCTGAGGGTTGTCATTTCACGTTGCTTATAGTTTGCTGTGCAAAAGCTTTTAAGTTTAATCAGGTCCCACTTGTTTACTTTTGTTTTTATTTCCATTACTCTAGGAGGTGGGTCATAGAGAATCTTGCTTTATGTCATCAAGTGTTTTACCTATGTTTTCCTCTAAGAGTTTTATAGTTTCTGGTCTTATATTTAGGTCTTTAATCCATTTTGAGCTTATCTTTGTGTATGGTGTTAGGAAGTGTTCTAATTTCATTCTTTTACATGTAGCTGTCCACTTTTCCCAGCACCATTTATTGAAGAGCCTTCTTTGCCCCATTGTATATTCTTGCCTCCTTTTTCAAAGATAAGGTACCCATAGGTGCATGGGTTTATTTCTGTGTTTTCTGTCTTGTTTCATTGGTCAGTATTTCTGTTTCTGTGCCAGCATCATACTGTCTTGATGAGTGTAGCTTTGTCATATAATCTGAAGTCAGGAAGGCTGATTCCTCCAGCTCCATTCTTCTTCTCAAGACTGCTTTGGCTATTTGGGGTCTTTTGTGTTTCCATATGAATTGTGAAGTTTTTTGTTCTAGTTCTGTGAAAAATGCCATTGGTATTTTGATAGGGATTGCATTGAATCTGTAGATTGCATTTGGTAGTATAGTCATTTTCACAATACTGATTCTTCCTACCCAGGAACATGGAATATCTCCATCTGTTTATGTTGCCTTTGATTTCTTTCATCAGTGTCTTATAATTTTCTGTGTACAGTTCTTTTGTCTCCTTAGGTAAGTTTATTCCTAGATATTTAATTCTTTTTATTTCAATAATGAATGGGATTGATTCCTTAATTTCTCTTTCTGATTTTTCATTGTTAGTATATAGAAATGCAAGTGATTTCTGTGTATTGATGTTGTATCCTGTAACCTTGCTAAATTCACTGACTAGCTCTAGTAATTTTCTGATACTATCGTTAGGGTTTTCTATGTACAGTATCATGTCATCTGCAAACAGTGAGAGCTTTACTTCTTCTTTTCCAATCTGGATTCCTTTTATTTCTTTTTCTTCTCTGATTGCTGTACCTAAGACTTCCAGAGCTATGTTGAATAATAGTGGTGAAAGTGGACACACTTGTCTTATTCCTAATCTTAGGGGGAGTGCTTTCAGTTTTCACCATTGAGAATCATGTTTGCTGTAGGCTTATCATATATGGCCTTTACTATGTTGAGGTAGATTCCTTCTATGCCCATTATTTGAAGTGTTTTAATCATAAATGGGTGCTGAATTTTGTCAAAGGCTTTTTCTGCATCTATTGAGATTATCATATGGTTTTTATCTTTCAATTTGTTAATATGGTGTATCACATTGATTGATTTGCATATGTTGAAGAATCCTTGCATTCCTGGAATAAACCCAACTTGACCATGGTATATGAACTTCTTGATTTGTTGCTGAATTCAGTTTGCTAAAATTTTGTTGAGGATTTTTCCATCTATGTTCATCAGTGATGTTAGTCTGTAGTTTTCTCTTTTGTGTGTTGTCTTTGGTTTTGGTATCAGGGTGATGGTGGCCTCGTAGAATGAGTTTGGAAGTGTTCCTTCCTCTGTAATTTTTTGAAAGAGAATAGGCATTAGCTCTTCTCTAAATGTTTGATGGAATTCTCCTGTGAAGCCGTCTGGTCCTGGGCTTTTGCTTTTGGGGAGATTTTTGATCACAGCTTTAATTTCAGTGCTTATAATTGGGTTGTTCATAATTTCTATTTCTTCCTGGTTCAGTCTTGGAAGGTTGAACTTTTCTAAGAATCTGTCCATTTCTTCCAGGTTATCCTTTTTTATTGCCATAGAGTTGTTCATAATAGTCTCTTATAGTCCTTTGTATTTCTGCATTGTCTGTTGCAACCCCTCCTTTTTCATTTCTGATTTTGTTGAGTTGATTTTTCTCTTTTTTTCTTGATCAGTCTGGCAAAATGTTTGTCAATTTTGTTTATCTTTTCAAAGAACAAGCCTTTAGTTTTCTTAATCTTTACTATTGTTTCTTTCATTTATTTTTTAATTTATTTCTGCTTGGATCTTTATGATTTCTCTCCTGCTACTAATTTTGGGGCTTTTTAATTCTTCTTTTTCCAGTTGTTTAGGTGTAAAGTTAGGTTGTCTATTCGATGTTTTTCTTGTTTCTTGAGGTAGGATTGTATTGCTGTAAATTTCCCTCTTAGGACTGCTTTTGCTGCATCCCATAGGTTTTGAGTTGTCCTATTTTCATTGTCCTTTGTTTCTGGAAATGTTTTGATTTCCCTTTTGATTTCTTCAGTAACCTGTTGGTTATTTAGAAATGTGCTATTTAATCTCCATGTGTTTGTGTTTCTTACAGGTTTTTTTTTTTCCTTGTAATTGATATCTAGTCTTATATTATTGTGGTTGGGGAAGATGCTTGATACAATTTCAATTTTCTTAAATTTACTGAGGTTTGATTTGTAACACAAGATGTGGTCTATCCACATCTTGGAGATATGGAGAATGTTTCATGTGCACTTGGGAAGAAGGTGTATTCTTCTGCATTTGGATGGAATGTCCTGAAGATAGCAATGAGATCCATCTCATCTAATGTATCATGTAAGACTTGTGCTTCCTCATTAATTTTCTGTTCTGATGGTCTGCCATTGGTTTGAGTGGGGTGTTAAAGTTTCCTACTATTATTGTGTTACTGTCAATTTCTCCTTTTATGTCTGTTAGTGTTTTTCTTATGTATTGAGGTGCTCCTGTTGGGTGCATAGATATTTACAATTGTTATGTCTTCCTCTTGAACTGATCCTTGATCATTATGTAGCGTCCTTCCTTGTCTCTTGTCATCGTCTGTATTTCAAGGTCTGTTTTTTCTTATACGGGGATTGCTACTCCAGCTTTCTTTGGCTTCCCATTTGCATGGAATAGATTTTTGTATCCTCTTACTTTCAGTCTATATGTGTCTTTAGGTCTGAAGTAAGTTTCTTGTAGACAGCATATATATGGGTCTTGTTTTTGAATCCATTCAGCCAATCTGTGTCTTTTGGTTGAAACATTTAATCCATTTACATTTAAAGTAATTATTGATATATATGTTCCTATTGCCATTTTCTTAATTGTTTAGGGTTGATTTTATAGAGCTATTTTCCTCTCTTGTATTTCTTGACTATATAGTTCCCTTTAACATTTGTTGTAAAGCTGGTTTGGTCGTACTGAATTCTCTTAACTTTTGCTCATCTGAAAAGTTTTTTATTTCTCCATCAATTTTGAATGAGATCTTTTCAGGGTACAGTAAACTTGGTTGTAGATTTTTCCCTTTCAATACTTTAAATATATCCTGCCATTCCCTTCTGGTCTGCAGAGTTTCTGCTGAAAGATCAGCTGTTAAGCGTATGCAGTTTCCCTTGTATGTTACTTGTTGCTTCTCCCTTGCTGCTTTTAATATTCTTTCTTTGTGTTTAGTTTTTGTGAGTTTGATTTGTATGTGTCTTGGTGTGTTTCTTCTTGGGTTTATCCTGTATGGGACTCTCTGTGCCTCTTGGACTTGATTGACTATTCCTTTTCCATGTTAGGGAAATCTTCAACTATAATCTCTTCAAAATTTTTCTCATACCCTTTCTTTTTCTCTTCTTCTTCTGGGGCCCCTATAATTCAAATGTTGGTGCTTTTGATATTGTCCCAGAGGTCTCTGAGACTATCCTCCATTCTTTTCATTCTTTTTACTTTATTCTGCTCTTCAGGAGTTATTTCCACCATTTTATCTTCCAGTGCACTGATTTATTCTTCTGCTTCTGATATTCTACTATTGATTACTTCTAGAGTATTTTTAATTCCCATAATTGTGTTGTTTGTCTCTGCATGTTTATTCTTTAATGCTTCTAATTAATTTTTAATTAATTCTTGCATTTTCTCCATTTTGTTTTCAAGGTTTTTGATCATCTTTACTATCATTATTCTGAATTCCTTTTCAGGTAATTTTCCTATTTCCTCTTCATTTATTTTGACTTCTGTGTTTCTAGTTTGTTCCTTCATTTGTATAGTATTTCTCTGCCTTTTCATTATTTTTGTTTAACTTATTGTGTTTGAGGTCTCCTTTTCCCAGGTTTCAAGGTGGAATTCTTTCTTCCTTTTGGTTTCTGCCCTCCTAAGATTTGTGTACGCTTCCTATAGGATGATTCATACTGAGTTTTTGTTTGTTTGCTTGCTTGCTTTTCCTCTGATGGGCAGGGCTGAATGAGGTGGTGATCCTGTCTGCTGATGTTTGGGTCTGTATTTTTGTTTTGTTTGTTGTTTAGATGAGGCGTCCTGCACAGGGTGCTGCTGGTGGTTGGGTGATGCCAGATCTTATATTCCAGTGGTTTCCTTTGTGTGAGTTCTCACTGTTTGATACCCCCTAAGGTTAGTTCATGACCCGTCCATCTTGGGTGGCCCCACGCGGCATGGCTTAGTTCATTGAGTTAGACAAGGCTGTGGTCCTGTGATCAGATCGGCTAGTTTTCTGTGACTATGGTTTCAGTGTGTCTGCCCTCTGATGCCCTCTTGCAACACTTACCGTCTTACTTGGGTTTCTCTTACCTTGGACGTGGGGTATCTCTTCACGGCTGCTCCAGGAGAGTGCAGCTGCTGCTCCTTACCTTGGACGATGGGTATCTCCTCATGGCTGCCCCTCCTGACCTTGAATGTGGAGTAGTACCTTCTTGACAAAAGCTTCTTGATGAAAGTGAAGGAGGAGAGTGAAAAAGTTGGCTTAAAGCTCAACATTCAGAAAACTTAGATCATGGCATCTGGTCCCATCACTTCATGAGAAATAGATGGGGAAACAGTGGAAACAGTGTCAGACCTTATTTTGGGGGACTCCAAAATCACTGCAGATGGTGATTGCAGCCATGAAGTTAAAAGATGCTTACTCCTTGGAAGGAAAAGTTATGACCAACCTAGATAGCATACTAAAAAGCAGAGACATTACTTTGCCAACAAAGGTCCATCTAGTCAAGGCTATGGTTTTTCCAGTGGTCATGTATGGATGTGAGAGTTGGACTGAGGATGAGCACCAAAGAATTGATGCTTTTGAACTGTGGTGTTGGAGAAGACTCTTGAGAGTCCCTTGGTCTGCAAGGAGATCCAAACCAGTCCATCCTAAAGGAGATCAGTCCTGGGTGTTCATTGGAAGGACTAATGCTAAAGCTGAAACTCCAATACTTTGACCACCTCATGTGAAGGGTTGACTCATTGGAAAAGACCCTGATGCTGGGAGGGATTGGGGGCAGGAGGAGAAGGGGACGACAGAGGATGAGATGGCTGGATGGCATCAATGACTTGATGGACATAAGTTTGAGTAAACTCAGGGTGTTGGTGATGGACAGGGAGGCCTGGCGTGCTGCGATTCATGGGGTCGCAAAGAGTCAGACACGACTGAGCGACTGAACTGAACTGAACTGAAGTTTAGTTCTCTGGTAGTCTAGGGTGCTGGAGTCAATGCCCCCACTCCAAGGGCTCAGGGCTTGATCTCTGGTCAGGAACGAAGATTCCACAAGTGCTTTGTTATGGCATTAAATGAGATTAAAACAAATATCCAAAAACGAGAAACCAAAGATGAACCCCAGACAAATGGCAGTTACAAAAACAGGCAAATAATAATTACAATAATGGAATATACACATATATACTAGCAAAGTCAAAGCAATCCAACAAAATTAAAGTACAACAGGTTGACCCAGCAAACAAAGGAAATAAAAAATTATAGTTACCAGTTAAGAATAACACTAACTAAAGCACGAACTGGAAAACAAAGACAAGGTACCAAGTGGGGAATAAAGCAATGAAAACAAAACTAACAAATATGTTGAGAGGAAAGGAAAGAAAGAAAGAATAGATTTGCAAAGTTACATAGAGGTAGATGAAGAAGATTTATATATATCAAAGATTAACTGCAAGGGGAAAAGAGCAGTAGGAAAGGCAAACAAAGGAATAAATATAGAAAAAATGTAATAGGTTTTAAAAAAATAAAAGTTAAAATTCTATAAAAAGAGAAAAGAAACAAAATGGAAGAAAGAAAAAAAAAAAAGGAAAACTCCCCAGAACTGCAAAAGCCCAACCTAGAGGCAGAGGTTTATAACAACAATAAAAAGAAAAAAATGTGACTAAGAAAAAAAAGGGAAAAAAAGCTCAAAAGCTTAATTAGATTTCATGGTGCCAATAAAATCGACAACTACAATGGGGAGGGGGGAGAAAACAAAAGAAAAAATCCAAAAGAATCTACAGAAGAAGTCAAAACATAATAATAATTTTTTTTTTTTTTTTTTAGTCATTGCTGTCAGAACCCTTTCCCTTGCTGGGAGTCACAGTCCACCTCATCTCCCTAGGATGCCCTCCAACTCTGTGCTGATCTCTGGCCCTGCTGCGGGGGTAGCTCAGAGTCTAATCTGGTCCTCCTCCTCTGTGTCCTTGCCTCCAATGTCCACAGCTATCAGAACTAGTGCGTTTTCTTTTGTGAGAGCTCTCAGTGACCTTTTATATATTCCATACACACAGAGTCTGCCTAGTTGATCCTTTGGTTTTAATCTGCAGCTTGTGCAGCCAGTGGGAAGGTTTTAGGTCTTCTTCCTTAGTCATACTGCCCCTGGGTTTCAACTGTGGTTCTATTTCCACCTCTACATGTGGGTCGTCCACCGGGGTTTGCTCCTGAGGCTGCCCTCGAGGACTTGGGTCTGCCCCTGTGAGGCCAGGTGCGGAGGTGGTGCCGCTGCTTGGGTCGCAGGGGTTCTGGCAGCACCAGGTACTCAGGGGGGTTGGCGACTAGGGCAGCAGGAAATATAGAAGGGCATGGCAACCAGTATTGGCCCATATGCTCCAGTATTCTTGCTGGAGAACCCCCCTCCCTGACAGAGAAGCCTGGCAGGCCACAGTCTACTGAGTCGCAGAGTCAAACACCACCGAAATGACCCTGCGTGCATAGGTGCAAGGCTTTTTTTTTGCCTGTGGCCGCCCTGCCCCAGTGAGAGCTGAGCGTAAGGGTGGCGCAGCTGTTGGCTTGCGGGGACCCTGGTGGCGCCAAGTGGGCAGGGACACGGACTGCCTCCCGCAGGAGTTATGGCCCTCTCAGAGTCTTTTTTTCCGAGCCTCTCGCAGCTGGAGATCAGAAGGCCTCTTTGGTCAGTCTTTCTCCTAGCTCCACCCATTCAGGCACTTAGAGGACTCCCTTGCCTGGGGTCCTTCTCTGTTGTTTGGCGAGTCAGGCACACAGAGGGCCACACCCCGCCTCCCAGCCCCCGGCTGGGGTCCTAGTCTATATCGGCATATCAGGCACTTAAAGGGGCACCCTGGGTGGGGTCCTACTCTGTAGTTGAGGCATCAGGCACTTAAAGGGGCACCCTGGCTGGGGTCCTAGTCTGTATTGGCATATCAGGCACTTAAAGGGGCACCCTGGGTGGGGTCCTACTCTGTAGATGAGTGCGTCAGACCTTTGTGGGCCAGGTTCTCTGTTGTTCAGCTTCCAGTGCTGGCGTGTAGGGGGAGAGGGGCTATGATGATGATGGCTCCACCCCCTATGCGTGACTGAGCAGTATCGCCTTGCTTCCATGTCTGCCCAGCTTTCCTCCACAGGCATTTCCCACCATAATCTCCTCCCTCACATCCCCTCGCTCCATCTCTCCACAGTCAATAGCAGCCCTTGCCCGGGGATTGCTCTACAAATCCCTAAACTCCAGCTCCCAGCCACTGCACTATCTGGGGTATGTATGGCCGCGGCAAGGACTGTCTGATTCTCATTCCATTTAGGCTGCCACAGATCAGCTGTTTCACTCTCAGCCTTAAATGTTTCTCATCTGACTCAGAAGTTGCCCTGATGTGGGAATCAGACCCCTGCTTCAGTCCCCCCGTCTACCAAGGCCAGGTCCGGTCCTATTAACACTCCTGGTTTTCCCCCTAGTTCCTTTGTCCTACCAAGTTTTTTGAGGTTCTATATATTCTTTTCCACTGGTCAGGTACTCCTGTGCACTCTCAGCTGGCGTTCTGCATGCACTTTTGTGTCTGAAGGTGTATTCCTGATGTATCCATGGAGAGAGATGTCCTCCACGTCCACCTACTCCTCCGCATCTTGTTTTCTCCCAAAGTGCATTTGACTCACTTAACCTACTGAACATCACAGCTTTAGCTCAGCCTACCTGAAACATGCTCAGAACACTTAGGTTAGCCTGCTGTTGGATAAAAATTATCTAACACATCCTATTTTATAATAAAATGCTAAATATCTCATGTAATTTATTGAACACTGTACTGAAAGTGAAAACAGAATGGTTGTCTGGGTACTGAATGGTGGTAGGCGGATCAGTTGTTTCCCCTCTGGATTGCATGGCTTTCTAGGAGCTTCAGCTCACTGCCGCTGCCCAGCATCATGAGAGAAGATCTTGACACATACTGCTAGCCCAGGAAAAGATCAAAATTCAAAATTTGAAGCGTGGCTTCTACTAAATACATAATGCTTTTACACCACCATAAAGTCAAAAAATGGTTAGCCAAACCATCATCTGTCAGGGACCATCGGTAGTTTACAGTGAGTTTGGCATAGTTGCAGAAGGCAGGGAACTATGTTATCCCTTAAAACAATTTTTATCAAGAATGATTAAACTTAAAATTAATTACTTCTGATCTTTGACTCTATCCCTTAGCTAGTGTTCTCCGCTATTCAGCTTTTGCTTTCCTGGGTCACTTGGGGAAGAAGAGAGAGCAGGGGGAGCTCTGAGAGTCCTCTGGTCGTCACTGAAGGTTCTCAGCTCTCATAATGATCCTTAGGGGCCAATCTCACTGTTTCTCAGATGACTGCTTCTAGGAGCTCTGTTCCATACCCACTCACAAGGGAGACTCTACACCTATTAGCAGGGCAAAGAGGAAGCAGGTACAACAGAACTCCAGGAAAGTGCAGGATTCTTTTTCTTTTTTAAGGTACCTGGAATTTATTTGTTATACATTTCTCTGGAACTGCAAAAAAAAAAAAAAAAGAATCCAGAAACATAATTAGTGAAATGGGAAAGCTTTCTTCACTCGTCTTTAAAACAGCAGCAAATGTCAAGAAATGTTTCAGAGATCCTGTGTGATTTCCTCACTTAGTTTCTTGGGCTAATTTCCCCTAATCTGTTTTGGTTTGGCTTTGCTTTGGCAATCAAATTCCTTCTGATTCTCAAATAGTCTATGATATCCAAGTAATACAGTAGCAACTTTGGAGACAGCAGCATTAATAGTTCCTTGATTCAGGCTTCTTGATGGTTAATCCAGGCTGTATTAGGTCCTGAAATCACATACTTTCTACCCATTCATTATCTAGAATTCCTTACATATAAGTATTGCATAATGGGCATTGGTGAATTTCCCTAGCATTAAACTCCTATACAAAAAAGATCTTAATGACCCAGATAACCACAATGGTGTGATCACTTACCTAGAGCCAGACATCTTGGAGTTTGAAGTCAAGTGGGCCTTAGGAAGCATCACTATGAACAAAACTAGTGGAGATGATGGACTTCCAGCTGAGCTATTTCAAATCTTAAAAGATGATGCTGTGAAAGTGCTGCTCAATATGCCAGCAAATTTGGAAAACTCAGCAGTGTCCACAGGACTGGAAAAGGTCAGTTTTCATTCCAATCCCAAAGAAAGGCAATGCCAAAGATTGCTCAGACTACACCACGATTTCACTCATCCCACATGCTAGCAAAGTAATACTCAAAATTCTCCAAGCCAGGCTTCAGCAATACGTGAACCGTGAACTTCTAGATGTTCAAGCTGGTTTTAGAAAAGGCAGAGGAACCAGAGATCAAATTGCCAACATTCACTGAATCATCAAAAAGGCAAGAGAGTTTCAGAAAAACATCTACTTCTGCTGTATTGACTATGCCAAAGCCTATAACTGTGTGGATCACAACAAACTGTGGAAAATTCTGAAAGAGATAAGAATACCAGACCACCTGACCTGCCTCCTGAGAAGCCTGTATGCAGGTCAAGAAGCAATAGTTAGAACCGGACATGGAACAACAGACTGGTTCCAAATAGGACAAGGAGTACGTCAAGGCTGTATGTTGTCACCCTGCTTATTTAACTTATATTCAGAGTGCATCATGTGAAATGCCAGGCTGGATGAAGCACAAGCTGAAATCAAGACTGCTGGGAGAAATATCAGTAACCTTAGATATGCTGGTGACACCACCCTTATGGCAGAAAGTGAAGAGGAACCAATGAGCCTCTTGATTTAGGTGAAAGAGGAGAGTGAAAAAGCTGGCTTAAAACTCAACATTCAAAAAACGAAGATCGTGGCATCCTGTCCCATCACTTCATGGCAAATAGATGGGGAAACAATGGAAACAGTGACAGACTTTATTTTCTTGGGCTCCAAAAATCACTGCAGATGGTGACTGCAGCCATGAAATTAAAAGACACTTGCTCCTTGGAAGAAAAGGTACGACAAACCCGAAGGTGAAAGTCACTCAGTCATGTCTGACTCTTTGCGACCCCATCGACTATACAGTCTGTGGAATTCTCTAGGCCAGAATACTGGAGTAGGTAGCCTTTCCCTTCACCAGGGGATCTTCACAACCCAGGGATCAAACCCAAGCACATTGCAGGCAGATTCTTTACCAGCCAGGCTACCAGGGAAGCCCTAGACAGCCTATTAAAAAGCAGAGATGTTACTCTGTCAACAAAGGTCTATCTAGTCAAAGCTATGGTTTTTCCAATAGTCATGTATGAAGGTGAGAGTTGGACCATAAAGAAGACTGAGCCACGAAGGATTGCTGCTTTTGAACTGTGGTATTGGAGAAGACTCTTGGGAGTCCCTTGGACTGCAAGGAGAGGAAACCAGTCAATCCTAAAGGAAATCAACCCTGAATATTCATTTGAAGGACTGATACTGAGGCTGAAACTCCCATACTTTGGCCACCTCTTTGGAAAAGGCCGTGATGCTGGGAAAGATTGAAGGCAGGAGAAGGGGATGACAGAGATCGAGATGGTTGGATGGCATCACCAACCCAGTGGACAGGAGTTTGAGCAACCTCCCGGAGATGGTGAAGGAAGGGAAGCCTGGTGTGCTGCAGTCCATGGGGTTGGAAAGAGTCTGACATGATTGAGCAACTGAACAACAAAAAGAAACTCATGCCAGCTTTATTGATTCAGACTCTTGGTCCCAAGTATCAAATGTAATGCCAAGCTAGCTTAAGCATAAAGTGAGGAGGGGTTATTGTAAGGTGGTGGCCAGGGAGGCTTCATGGAACTCAGGTTTAGTAAATCTTTTGGCCAGATTTGGGAAGGTAGAACTGGAGGTAGAAATTTGAGAACTTCTCTCTCCTTCTCTGAACATCTCTCATTTTTCTTCTCTTTCTGCGCTGGCTCTCTCTGACTCTGAAGTCCATGGGGAGGCCTCTCTCCTTCTGGTTCTTATCTTGATTCTCAATTTATTTTGTCTTAATGTATAAATACAGAATGAAATCTGATTGGCTCAACTTGGATTCGGCCTATACCTCTTGTCCAATCAGAAACCCCTAGGAGGCAGTTTGTGCATGACACCATAGCTCAGTGGAATTCAGTCTTATAGACCAGTGCTTCTCAAAGTACAGTGTGCATACAAATCATATGGTTATTTTGTTTAAGTGTAAATTCTGATTAAGTCTTGCATAAGGCAGGAGATTCTGCATTTTTTAAAAGCCCCTAGGTAATACTGCTGCTATGATTCACGTATAGCAATTATAGAAGATGGTTTGGACCTATTCCCAATACAATGACTCCATCCTTTTCCCCCCTCAAAGTGCAACACATTCCTTCACGGCTGCCTTCTGCCCCCTAGGGTCTCATCTCCCCTTGTCATAGAGTGGAGTTTATTCAGGTGTGCTTGTCTTCTCTGAGAAAATCTGTACGTTCTCTAAATATGTTTTTCTCACAATCCTCTAACAATTAACTTCATCAAAACTCCTGATCCTTAAGTGTTTGTTCTCATTTGGTTTTCATGGAGAAAAGAAATGACAGCAAATCTACATGATTAATGGGAACCTAATTGGCAAGCATTGATTATATCAAAATATGTAAGAAATATTTGGATATTTGTTTTTTCCTTTGAGAAAATATGCTATATGCCCAAGGACTGAATGTCTAATAGAGCCATTTCAGTCACTGTGACAAGTAGATAAAGAAAAACCTGAAGATAAGATATGCACAAGGCTACACATTGTCTCAAAATATTCCAGGTAGAAGTGCACAAGTCTAGAGAAGTTCAGTTGGAGTCTAGAGAAGCTGTGGATTCTGGCTGGCTCAGCAGTACCTATGCGATTCTGAACTGGCTTCAGAACTATGGATGGTATTCAAAGAGACTTGGCTATGTCCCAGCTAAAATTATCCAGGTAATTTATGCAGAAACTGCCCCCTGTGTTCAAAATTACATTTTGTTATGCATAATATCAATTAAGCATTTTCATGAGGTAAACTAAGCCACATTATATAAACACTCAACCAGCAGAAGAGAAAGAAGGGGCAAAGCTGCACACCTGAATTCCCAGTCGATGAAAGGTTTAGGAAGTGTCCTAAATACCTGAATTTGTCTTAAGCCCTCTTAAAAAATGTTTAAGCCAATTTAAGTACTTTGGTTATGGCATTAAACTTTTCTAAATAAGAGCTGTTTTCTTTTTCCTGTCTCATATTGGGCCATTTTAATGAAAATTAAACTTTTCTAAATAAGAACTGCTCTCTTTTCCTACCTCATATTGGAACATTTTAATGAAAATAGTTTCAAATATCCTATAGGCATTTCTCTAAGCCTTCCCAAGCAAGAGATCCTCTGCAGACTCTATAAGATTTCATTGATTCTTAAAGATAAAAAGGTATCGATCTTCATTGTAAAATCTATTGTAAAATGCTCCAGGAGTTTGTTGCCTCTTGCACCCCAGGGAACCTGAAAATCTTGGAAGATATTAGTTGCTGCCAGCAAGACTTAGTATTTGCTTGAGTTTCTTCATTTCCCATACGTGTGTGCTTGCACGCCAAGCCAGGAGTATTTACTCCCATTGTTAGTAACCTCTTGCAAAACAGACTTCCTCAATATAGTACAAATTCTGAAGGAACAGAATTGAGGAAAATAAGCTTGGTGTGTTTTTCTTCAGAACCAGATGCTCCTGCAGTGTGTTTTTGGCAATTCTTTTATCCTCCTATTAGACCAGCTGGAATGGGGGAAAGAGGCATGCTTTGAATAAGAATAAGACAATTGCAGGAAAATTTTTCATCAGCCAGTGTTGTTGATAAAACAGTCAGCTTGAGGTAAGGAGTGACGCATATTGGAGTCCCTGCCTAAGACATCAAGGTTATGCATCAGGAGACCTGGAAGTAGATTGCAGTCTCCCAGTTTTTTAAAAAAGGTTAATGTCACTGAGATGCTAGCACACATTCAGAAATGACAGCTCCTGCCTACTGCTAACTTAGAACTGCCCAGACCATGTTTCAATTCTCTTTCAAAATATCTTCATCTAATCTGAGAGATGTAGACATTTTCAGTTTAAACAGTTAATTTCCCCTAATTACAGAAATTGGTTGACAAATGCTTATGTTAATTTGCAGTTAAAGAGGCCCAATGGATGACTGATCAATGGTATGTCACATGGCACGTGGTGGCTTTTGTATGAAAGATCCAATCCAGGGTTATTCCAGGTCAAAAAAATATATATTGAATTTTCATATAGAAAGTAAGATTTAGACTGGGGTTTGATGCAAAAAAAAATGAAAAGAGCAAATAGTTCTATTGCATTTGTTACAAACCTGCGCTCTGGAGTCAATTGGATTCTGATAACAAAAGTTCCTTGCTTGTAACATGCTGACTTCTTCACCTGTAATTATGGAGACAGTTGCTCTGAGGATCCGCTGAGATCGCATGGGTGATGTATACAGAGTGGGCACATGGGGAGAGCTCAAAGCACTAAGACTTGTACTACACGGCTCTGATCCCACTTGCCCAGCTCCACCCAATCTTAACCCTAAGGAAAGAGAACAGAAACAAAAATTCAACAGTTACATGGAAGGGAAGATAGGAGGAGCTTTGGAGAACTTTCTAGAACCACTGTCATCCCCTTAGAAGTCATGGAATGAAATGAAAGTCTTCCATTAGCATACTGGGCATGACCACCCCCTTTCACCTGCCCTTTTGCTGCCAGGCTCACCCTGTTTAAGCACCAGACTTTACATTGGATTATTTGCATTCCTGTCTCCATGACAGTTCTTGAAAGGAAAGAGAGTGTTGTGCTACTGTATTTGCCACAAATTCAAAGGGAAACCCACTGGGAAATTAACAAAACCTTCCAAATAGTTGAGTTTCCCCTATTCAGCCACAACTGCCCTGTGGTACCATCTGCCCTCCTGGTTGAGCTGAGCTGAACGAACTATTGGAAGGCCCCAAAGACCCCAAGCTGTAGCTTTCTGCAGTTGGAGGTGAGAAAACTACAGAAGTCTTCAGACTATCCCAGAAATGTCACTACTCTGGGGATACAGAGTATTCTACCATTTTTTTCTAGGTTGGTGGAGAAATGAAGATGGATGTGGAAGGAACAGAAAGATTAGTAAAGATTATCTTGCACATCTCAAAAGGGAATGATTGTTTTGGACATAGACTCCACTTTGGCAAAGATGTGGACAATTTTAGTTCATCTAACTATATTTCTTGCATCACACAAAAGATAAGACAGATAAACATAGCTTGGAGGACCCAAAAGTATTTCTATCACCTGGAAGGATTTAGAAAGTAGGAAAATAGAACCAATGATCTTTCAACCAGCTCAAGTCAAGCCAGCCTCATTCCAAACATTTCATATTCAGAGCAACGGAAACCTTCCATGATGCACTGGCAAGCTGATGGATTGGAGAAGCACCAGCACTGATCGTCCTGACCAGCGGGACAGCCCGCAGGGGCCCCTGAGCCCGCAGAACAGCTTTTCTGTCTCCAGATCCCATGGAGTTCGGTGTTTGCAAGACTTGTTGCTCAGGCACCCAGGTGATGCTCTCAACTCCCCTCCCCTCCCGTGGCTACTAAAACTCCTGGGATCTAATTACAGTGCAGTTAACTTCTCTAACAGAGATTTCAGCCTTGCATGTTACAGAAGGCACCCATACTGCTCACCGGAGACCTTGGAATCAGTGCTCTGTTCAGGGTCTGCTCCTCGCATTTGCGTTACTGAATCTGTAGAGAACGCAAACCTAGCCTGTTGTGAGTACACGTGGGGAAGTCTGGCTGATGACGGTGTGAGCTGCCTCGACTTGTTTACCAAAGTGTCTCTAAAATGAGAGTAATTTCAGAAACTGAGGTGATGACATCTTCCTTTTAGCCTTCTCCTCTGAGTACATGGTGTGAAAATATCTAAACAGACCAAAATTTTCTTTCTGAATATTGCAAAATGGTGGCCTTTAGATCTATTTATTAATATTGTTTATTTCAGGGAAAACACTTAGTAAAGTGTGAAAGCCATATAGTTTAGCAAGCATTTTATAAGCTGGATACTGAAGAAATTTGATCAAGCTTTTCTTATAGAACAAGACCTAACTAATAGTTAGGAAGTTAAAACACAGTTAGGTTTGGTGTCAACATCCTCATTGATGACTCCAAGGAAGATGACATAGGTACTCAATTCATATTTTGATGCTAAATATGTCCTGGACAGCTCCATCTGTCAGGTCTGAAGAACATAGAAGTGAGAAAAGAGAACAATACAGTCATAGTTCTTTACCTGCTTATTTTTCCCTGATCTCCTTTATGTGATGAACCTGTATTCACATCTGTCTCTTCAGAAAGGGATATTAGGAAAGAAACAAATTCTGAATGTTGATATATTTCCAATAAAATATGTTTTATGTTATTCATCCAAGTTCTAATCATTAGGATAGTCCTTTTTTCCTCTCCCAAAGTTCCAATCTACCCCAGACCAAGAATCTGATGAGTTTGGTCACACTGTTTAGGGGAGGAGAGGAGGAAATATCCCATTCTATGATCTGCCTCATCTTAGGGACACTCTTATTACACATAGGGTAGAAGGAGCCAGAAGAGGAGGCAAGTATGTTGTGGGTACATTTCCCTCCAAATACTAGAAACTTCTAGGAGGGAGTTATGATAATGCTATAAACTTGCAGCTCTACCTTATTAAGAGAAGGTGTGCATAGGCCTCATATCTTTGAAGTAATATCTTTGTACAGAGTAGATTATCTTTAGAAGTAACTAAAATTTTCCCCCAAATAACAGAAGTGATCCTTAACCTTGTAATGGATCTATAATGTGTCCTCTAGACACATCTAGAGGAATAGGCAATCATGAACAGAATTTAGCACTTTTTTAAAGACTCAGGATCATAGTCTCAGCTCAGAGGAAAGTTGATCAGAATCGCAGTAAGTGCCTCTGGGTTGATGGCAGGGATGAGGTGATGCCAGTTCATAGGCATTTGGGGCATGATCCCTTTAGAGTCTGTATTGAGTATAAGTCCCAGGCCTCTGACCTGTTAGGTGAATGGTGTGGCTCCTGAATTAGATAATTGGGCAGTTATCTGTGTGGTTACTATTAGATTCAAATGCTACGTATAGAGGCATAGTGTCTGTGATTGTAGTGTGTAGAACAGAGGCTACCAGGCCTGAGCTTTCTTTTTTGGTTGCTCCACGCAGGGTGGTAGTTAAATTAACTTGCATATGACAGAGCTCACTTGTTCCTGGAGATAAATCTCTGCTCCAGAGATAGAGCATGTTGGTGATCACACTGATGAGAACTAGTAACCTGGTTGCAAAAGCTCCCAATTCTTTCCTCCAGAGGAGAAAGAATAAGACCACGTTATCTGAACAACGGTAGTTTCCCCACAAAGGGTAGTTTTATCCTTTTGCCTTGATTTGCTAATATTGGCATAAGAAGGTGAATATTTGTTATGCAAGAAACAAACAATAAAGATGTGTATGTACAATATATGTATGTATAAACACATTTATTATACAAGTAATGAAAGGGAAGGAAACACTATATACCAAAACTGCCTATTTTCACAGTCTTAGAACTTCAAAGTGAAAATCATAAAGCAAGATTTTGAAAGTATTTGTGTATTTTTAAAATTCAAATAATCTGTTGAATAAATCATAGTGATTTCACCAAGCATTCAAAATTATTTTCCTTTAACTGCCTTAGTCTGCGTGGGCTGCCATAACATGGACTGGGTAGCTTAAACCACAGAAATTTATTTTCCTGCAGTTCTGGAGGCTAGAAGTCTGAGATCATGGTGCCAGCATGGTCAGCTCCTGGTGAGAGCCTGTCTGCAGAGGATCCCCTCTTGCAGTGGCAGAAGCGGAGAAAGAGCAAGCTCTGTGGGCTCTTTTCACACTGTGAGGGTCTCACCCCCATGACCTCATCTAATCCAATTACCTCCCAAAGCCCCCATCTTCACAGACCATCACACTTGGGGGTAGGGTTTCAGAATATGAATTTGGAGATCAGTGGGGGAGGAGGGCATCGAATAGATCAATCAGTAACATATGGCATCACATTTGCGAATTACATAGTCTTGAGAGGTACTATTCTCTGTAATATTATGCCTGGCGTAAGCACTGTAGTTGGGCTTCCCTGGTAGCTCAGATGGTAAAGAATCTGCCTGCAGTGCAGGAGACCGGGGTTCAATCCTTGGGTTGGGAAGATCCCTTGGAGAAGGGAATGACTGCTCACTCCAGTATTCTTGCCTGGAGAATTTCATGGACGGGGGAGCCTACAGTCCATGGGATCCCAAAGACTCAGACACGACTGAGCGACTAACACTTCCAAGTACTATGGATCATGTGGATTAATGATAAGGAGAACTGTGTCTAGAGAAAAGAAATTAACCAGTCAAAGTAATAGAAATCATAAGAAGTATTGATGTTGAAGGAACCACAACTCTTTGAAGCTAAACTGGAGAAATCTAAGAGAGGACACAGCTCACAAATATTTTTTTAAGATATCTGTAGACTTGAATATTAAAGAAGGACTTGACTTCTTTATAGTTTCAGAGTAGAATAAGTGGAAATTAGAAGGAGGTAGACTTTGGAAATGTGTAAGACAGAACCTCCTACAAAAGGAACCGCCCCTAAATTATATAGTAAAGTCTTCAGCATGGAACTCCTTCAGATTGACAATCCTCTTCCAGGGAAATTCTAGCAGCAGTGTTGGTGTTAGGCAGAATTTGGGACTGGATCTCTCCATAGTCTATTCTGACTCTAAGATGCTATGTTTTAAGAGCTCAGCTTCTAATGGTAGTTAGTCTTTAAATGATTCAAATGTGAGTGGAAGAAAGAATTTAAGGGCCAAATATACAGTATCACCTTGGGTTATATGAAGCGGGACCCAAAATGTGTTCTTCCTTTTGGGGATACACTTAGGATAAAGCATTAAAAGAAAATGTAATTTCAGACCAAGTGGGTAAAAAAGAATTATAAAATAAAGAATTGATTGATAATTAGGAAAAATCTCATCTCGAATGATGAGATAAGGGAAGAGTTTTTTCTCATTGTTGTTTTATTTTGTCTTAAGGGCATACATTCTTGTTTATTTTGTGAACTATATATTTTCTATGAAAAGGACAGACTGATGGATGTTCATGACCTAAAAAATAGTAACTAAACATGTTGTAAGAAAAATTAATCTCAGTCTAAACTAAGGTTGATGATCTTGTCAGTTATCTGCCAGTATGAAGGAAATGTATCCGTTACATAATCTTTCCTACTCTTAAATAATCAAAATTCTAGAATAAAGTACTCTGTATCCTTTTTTATGTTAGAAATGTGTAAGAATTCAGTTTCTTCTAATAAAGATACATGTTTCAAATTAATTTGCTCTCTCATCTGAAAAATTCAGTCCTGTTTAATTAAACTAACTGGAAATCCAACCAACCTAATGAGTATCAACTAGAAGAACTTGATAAAATGTGTGTAATTCCAATGATTGACTAAACCTTCTAGAATTTGAGATATGAAGATGGAGAGTCTGTTTTGTCCATCACTGTATACCTTCTTGGCTTTCATGGTGCCTGCCAGGAGGAGATCCTCAATAAAAATGTATCAAGTTAATGGAAAATTATTTTCAGAAAGCTAATGATTCAACTGATGAGATATATAAAAACATATCAATCAAATTCCACTAGAGAGTTGCTTCAATTACTGTTGTCTGTGTTGGTTTCTCAAGAACTACCCACTAAATGCGTCATCCAGGGCCTTTGGTTTCTTTCTGTTTTCCTCCTCCTGTTGCAGTATTGTTATTGCATGAACAAATGTATACGAAGATGTGAAATTCAAGTTAGATTTGAATATTGGTTATGTCTCTTTGAGAAAGTACATTTAGTAAGGTTTTAGTTTTTGGGGAAAATTTACTAACAAATTCTATTATGCTTCACTGAAACCCTGGTGGGTCAGAAACAAAGATTGTATAAAGCAAAAGTATGGATAATGTAGATTTATAGGGAGTACATTTTTGCAGATTATGGTTGCAGTATGAAAAAAGTTGAAAACAAAAATTATGCATTTGAGTGCCTTGAGGCAAAAAAATAGGACACATATTATTATTATATGAAGGTAGAGAACTCAGTGAGAAGAAAACCCTGGCCTATGAATAGGAAGCCTAGATTTTTATCAGAGTGTTGCATATCATTTAGCGTCCTAGACTCCAGGTAGCTCATCCATAAAACAGAAGATAAAGCTTGGTCACAGGTCTGTCTGTCTTAAGCAGTGGTTCTCAAAGTGTATTCATTCAAGCATCACTTGTGATTTTGCTAGACATGCAAATTTTCTGTCTCAGCACAGGACCCATTGAGTCAGAAACTCTGGAATTCAGGCTTAGTAACCTCTTTAGACATTGCTCCTTGTGACTCTGGTGCACATTCACTTTTGAGAACCATGAATTTTGGATTCTCTTGAAAACCTATGGTGAGGACTTTAGAGGCTCCGTTCTGCAAAGTTCTGAGAAAAGGTCTCTACAGTGTGGGTGGAAGCATCCAGCCTGCCAGGAATTGAGGTCACCCAGGAAGAAATTAGGGGTCATTCTTTTGCTCTTCTCTGCTCCCCTCCTCTATTCCCCTGCTCCATAAACTCACATCCACCAATATAAGCAAATTGTCCTCAAATGAGTATTCACTTCCAGCCTGCTGATACCTCAAATCCCTTAAAGGGAGAGAGGCCTTCTGACTGACAATTAGATTAATACTGTTAGTATTAATATATGAACATATTTACATAATGACAATAAACCCAATAATATCATGTGTTGTAATAAAAGATTAAAATAACTCATGGTGGAGGTAGTGTTTTCTGTGAACACTTTTTTTTTCCTGTGAACACTTTTTAGTCATGCATAACAAATCATTTTCTAAGTGTCATAACAAACAAGAGAATATTAGCTAAAGGCAGAAAGAGAGAGGTTCCAGTAATGGGATGAACAGGGAGCTAATAAGAAAAAAAGGTTGTGAACTTTTCATAATTTGCAGCCATGCCTTGAATTACCTTCAACAAGCATATTCATTTGAAGACCTTCATGAAAATAGATTTTTCCCCCTAAAGCTACAAACTGTTCCATTTCATGCGATTCTTGAGGATTGTTAGTTTGTTTTGATTATTGTTGTTGTTGTTTAATCCACAAAAGCTTCCTTGTCAAAGAATTTGTCAATTAAAAGTGTCACTATAATCCATAGTGACATAGTTCATTCATAGTTTATAAACCATATTCACCTTCATCATTATTATGATAAATCAAAGATTGAAAGTGGCTGCCCCTTCATTTCATTCCACATATGTTAGTCTAGACATTTTCACCAAAGACATTTCTACAAAAAATTCCACTTCATAAGTAGTCTGTTTTAGGTGACAACTCTCATTCATTTGCCTGAAATGTGGGAGACCCAGGTTCGATCCCTGGGTTGGGAAGAATTCCCTGAAGAAGGAAATGGCACCAGTATTCTTGCCTGGAGAATTCCATAGACAGGGAAGCCTGGCAGGCTACATTCAATGGGGTCACAAAGAATCGGACACAACTGAGCGATTAACACTTTCACTAGTTCATTTTAGTTTTCAAACATGTATTATTTATTTGTGCTTCAGATTATTTTTAGTTCATAATATCTTTAAGATCAAATTAAATGTGCATTGTACAGTGCCTAGCAGATAGTCATGGGCAATAAATGTTCTGTAGCATTTGTGATAATATAATATTTTCGGTTTTTTCTGTTCTTGCTTTGAAATATCAGAATAAATAGAGAAACTTTCCTTTTTACTTAATTGTTCCCTGTAGCTAGACTTGGGATATGGTTTAACATCAGGATGAATGATAACAAACAAAGGAAAATATGATGCAAAATATGAACTATATACCTGTTCATGTTTCATTTACAGATCTTAAAGTAATATCTTCCAGTGTTTGGTCCTTGGAAAGTACACGCAAGACACTTCAAAATAGCTCCCTTACACAAGTGGGAATAATAACCTTGATGAAGTATGAGACTTTAGAGTTTATAAAATACTTTCAAGAACACAGTTTCATGTGATGCTTCCAACAGCCTGTGAAGTAGGCATGGGGTTGTTACCTCCTATTTACTCTGCTGGAAAAAAAAAAAGTGTCTAGGAAGATTTAGTGATTTACCCAACATCACAAAATGAGTTATAAAACCAATTATTTGTCCAGATGCTTGTGTCATCCATGCTCAGCTACCTCTCCTATCGTCACCATGAGCTCCTCCCAGCCCCACTGGCCCGAGTCTGGTCAACCTCCACTACTCTGGACCCGGGCACATTTCAGTAGGTGACATAAAAGGAGAGGAGAGAGTTCTTCGATAGGTAGACTTTTGACTGGAGGGAGATAGATGCCATCCAGTATATGAATCTAAAAGCAGACATGGAAATTCTAGTCTTCGCCAACATCTCAGCCCACCACAATAACACTGAAAATATCACCTGTGTCCTCTTTCAGAGCAGTATATCTTCTTGGTCCTAAACTCTGTGATCTTTCAATCCTGGCCAACCCTTAGAATGACCTGAGAAGATTTTTTTTTTTTTTTAATTTAGACGCTCTGGCCTCACTCCCCATGCATCTAAGATGGGGCGCAAACATTGATATTTTTGAAAGCTCCCCAGGTGACAAATGTGCAGCCAGGATTGAGATCCACTGATACAGCTGAAATGGAAGCAAAGACTGTTATATACTGGCACAGAAGCCGCCTTTTTTCTCCACAAACTAGGTAAAAAGAGCATGTCTGTTGACAGTCCCAGCCATTTCTATGTGGAGGCCTTGTATAATTTCCAAACAAGTCAGAAAGTTGTGTCTACCAGGGAATTCCTGTGGGCTATTATTAAAGGGCTTATGGTTAACTGATGGGCTGAATTAATGGTGAGCATTAAGGCAGATCGAACCTCAAAATTCGGGCAGATTAACAAAGTGACCAATGTGCAGGTACAGATTTCAAGTTTAACTTTGAGTTTCCTATCTCTCACAAGACAAGCACTGGTGGTCATAAAAAGGATGCTTTCTTCCCTTTCCCAGGCAAGTGTGCATGGACCAGCCCTTATAAAATCCTGGGTCTATCCAGATAGACAGAGGAGGAGAGCTATAATTAACTTGAGTAAGCAAAGTAATAAACAGCAGCCTGAAAAACAACTTCTAGAAATCTAAGAGGGACCAAGGGTCTGTCCTTAAACTACCCCTTCCTTTATTAATCCCCTGCACAAGGAAACCCCTAGAAATTACATCAAGAGTTGTTTGCTCTCCTTATATTGGACTCGATTACATGTACATGGTTATGAGAGAGTCTCATTGAGGAAGCACCTAAGCACAAATAAGCTTATTAAAGTGGATGAGTGATAAGAAATAATTCACTTCATATAAAAATGAGAAAATGAATGTATCCTACGAAGTTACAGTGCTAGAGGAAAAATATTATATTGTACTCCTTAACAAGGTTAAATATACAAATTGGACCTGAAGTTTCTCTTTCACCAAAGGTGTATTTGGCCCTACCCTACCTGTAGCAAGGAGATATCTAATTATTAATTAACTTTTGCTAAGCAATTCTAAATAAATAGATTCATAATCAGAAAACCATTGAATCACTCAAAATCATCTAAAATGTCTCCATGATTTATGGAAGACAAACCCACAATACACCGAAAGCAGGCAGATGGGGTAGATTTTTATTTTTTACTTAGAGGATAGTTGTTTTACAATGTTGTGTTGGTTTCTGCTCAACTCAAATGAGTCATAACTATATATGAATATATATATGTGTATATATATATATATATATATATATATATATAATATCCTGTCTTTTGAGCCTGCCTCCCACTCACGCTCTATGGAGTAGACTTTCTAAAGTCAAGAACTTGCTTTTATCACATTAGAAGGGGAAAGAAGTTTATGTATGTGATTTTGTTCAACAAATACTTCTTGAGTTTGGTTTGACATTTTTGAGAGTAAAAAATAACATGGGACCTCCTCAAAATAGCTATAAGACAAGTATTAAATGAGCAGAGAATGCTAGTCACTATCATAGATGTATTGGATTAAATTTAAGACAGCAGATATTAAAGTTCTCATTTAAATATACACTACTACTGAAAAAGAAATGAGGATTAGAAACAGTGAGTACTGTCAGCAGTTGGAAGGACATAATACAAGTTAGTGAAAAGCCCTAGGGCCCAGTTTCACTCTTTCCTCATTATAGCAAACTTTTATAAAACAGCACTTTCATTGGTAGTAAATATTGGCCATCCATTGCCAACAAGTCAGGTCCAGCTCCCTTGGACCAGAATCAAAGCTCATTCAGAACTAAAGCCATTCATTGTGAGTAGTCAGGTGTTCCCTCGCCCCCCACCCTGTAGTCTGTAGTCAGCCAGACTACAGCCCCTCACAGCCCCCTCAGCCCTGGCCTTGGCCATGCTGATCCTTCGGGCCCCAGGATCCTCTGGACCCCCCACCCCCTCCCAAACGCTAACCCCCACCCACCCACACACTTATACCTACTCAGTTCCTACTTGTCCATCAAAATCCAACCCCAGACCTGAAACTTGCTCTGTCAGATCCAAGTAAAGGAGGCGGTCCGTGTCCACAGTAATTTGCCTGAATCCTGGTATCTTGAAAAGACTGAAGACTCTAAAAGAGTTATTTTGTTAAAGGTCCGCTTCTGAAAGAGATGCAAATACTGCTTTTTGTTGGCACTGTAGCCAGCAGGAATCATGCTGGTGAGCTAGTTCGGGCTGACAGTAGGAAAGGAAGCCATGTGTACAAGTGGAAATGTGGTCTTTTCTGAGGAGAGTAGGAAAGTATTCCCTGATGTTAGAAAATGATAGCATGATGAAGTTCTTAAAGCTAACCTACCTACAATCTTTGCCACTCTTGCCAGAATAAGTTACCTTCTGTCCTGAGTGACTGATTGGCCTGAAAGACAATCTTTCTGGCCGAGAGACACCAGTTGAAAGCCTTTGCCATTATCTAATAAGTGTAAGGTTTCTTGCTATAACATAATTTTAATGAGTCACAAAGACACATTCTATTTAACATATTTGTCAGGGGAATAATTGGACCTACATAAAAATAAAAATGAGTGGAAAAGGAATTAAAATAGACTTCAAAGTTTATTTTCTTTAAAAGTCTTATATAGTAATTATTTTTTAATTTTATTGCTAATGAACACAATTTCCTAGCTTTCTTTAAATAAAGAGATATACTCACACAGAGAAACTGAGAGATTGATTTCAAAAATTATTCTTCCAACTTATTTAAATCTCCTTTAAAGTTCACCCTAAACTGAGGAACATATCTTTACGTGTTGTTGATACACATTTAGATTTAGGAAGCTTTCCCAGAAAACACAGATTCCTTAGTGTCAAATCTTAATAAATACATTGAGAATAATAGCAGGGAATTTTCTAATTTTCAAAATCATAACTACATTTTGACACCATCATTGGCTCGTTTACAAACAAGCTTGTCTTTCAAAGTTCTTTTTCTAGAGTTCCAGATTTATTTATTTTTTCAAATAAATCAAGCAGTGATGCTCACTCTTATTTAGGTCGTAAATATTCTTGAGCAAAGAATTAACCTCACTCAGAAACCCATTGATCTCCCGAGTGATCCAGCAACCAACTATATTATTTGATATATTTAGATTTCCCTTAAATTATATATTATACAGACTCCCAAAAGCTAAGAGAGAAAGTAATATTTTCATTTTCTACCATTACAAAGGACAGGAAAATGACAGAGACAAAAGTGCAGATTTTTATCAATGTAGGACAAGAAGGAGTGTTTTGTGACTTTGTTCTCTGCCAGTTTAAACCATTTAAACAATCTAGCTCTGCTGCAGAGAAGAGAAGTGTCCTCTCTTCTTTTAAACTCATTCTCTCTCCCATTGTGGAATGTTAAACACCAAAAATACGCCCATTTGACCCCAAATGTGGTCTTTTATCTTGGCCTGGTTGTTTTTGATCCAAGACAGAGAAACATCCAGCTAGTTACCCTCTTTCTTTTCCAGCGTGCACTGCACTTGTGGAGTACGTCTGAAAGGCCCAGGGCAGAGTACAGTGGATATATTGTTTGGTGTTCTTCCCTCCCTGAGAAATAACAACCCCACTTAGAGCACAGAGATGCTGTGAGGCTTAGACACAATAAATTCCAATTACAGTTCTTTGGAAATATAGCACTGTGGCCAAATATTAAGGCTGATAAGAAACACTCGGGGCCCATAATCCCTGAACTGGTACTTTTAACAGCCCGGTCCAAAAGGAAGCTGGAAACAGTTGTTCCCTTAAAGCCTGTGCCTGTATTTCTGAACTAATGTGTTATTGTTGTTATTGTTTACCGACTGTGTGATAATTTCAAGAATCAGAGGAAGTAGCTCATTTGGGAAAGATAACATACATATTTTTTTCTTTTTTTGTAATTCCATTACTAAGAATCTATCCTCAGAAAATCTAAAATCCAGAAAAGGTTTTTATATAGAGATGTTTCAGCAGTGTTATAAGAACCAAAAATTTAATGACAGTCCACATGTTTAAGAATAGGAAAGAGATGAATTTCATTATCATCTAGGCATATGTTGAAACATTATGTAGCTGTTAAACGCTACATTTGTGAAAAGTTTTAATGACAAAGGGAACTGTTTTTCTTACAGTGTTAAGTGAAAAAGAACCCAAAATGGTATGAGTGGCATAGTGCCAGCTATTATGTATGCATAATATAAAATATGTGTTATATATGTATCTGGATAAGACTGCAAAGAAAATAGGAAATGTTAGCAATAGCTGGTGGGTGGGGCATCATACCCAATACTTCCCTTCTTAATATTGTCCTTTTCATTCCCCATTTATTACAAGAAGAATTTCTCACATTTTACAAAACAAACAAATACACACACACAGGCATCCAACCACTGGAAATGAACTCGGAACACTTACTTTCCAATCTATCTTACCATTGTAAAGTGCATGATGTTGGGAAAATCTCTAAATCAATGCTTCCTTCATAGACTATGGTAATTTTATCTCATAAGAGTATGCTGGAATTAACTGACATATTGTATTTGAAATAATGTTTTGATAAGAAAAATCCCATATGATTACATAACAGTACTCCTTGGAGGTAGAGAAAGTGGGCCTTTCATAGTTTTTGCAGGTCACCCTGTATAGTGAAGATAGTTTGACCACCGTTCCTTTTGCCGCTGCTTGGAATTCTGACCACCATGAAGGAAACTGAACACTGTGGTAAAGCCTGTTTCCTGTAGAATAAGTAAAAAGCTAATGCAAATTTGTTATGTGTTTCCCTGTTTTATATAATGTAATATGAATTTTGCATTATTTTTCAACCTTTCTTTAAAATTGACAGCCATAATTTGAAAACTCCAAAAAGTGATACTAGAACATTACAATTCTCGTTCCTCTTCTATCAGTGATTCAGATAGTGGCAAGAAGGTAGGAAGAAGGGAAAGAAGGAAGAAAGGAAAAGAGGAAAGGAGAGAAGGAGAGAGGGAAAAAAGGAAAAGAAAGAAAAAAATAGAAGGAACTCAGAAATACAGATCCAAAGTTTACTACAAGGAAGGTTGGGAAATTTAATTCTCCTATATGTTGAGAAAGAGGAAGCAGAATGACAATCAGACACCTTTTCTTTCCCACAGATTAGAAAAAAATCAAAGAATTTTGGCAACTAAGATGCCTGGGGTTCAGTCTAGTTTGGGAAGGGTATAGATAGTATGTATCTTGAGAGATATTTCTGGAAACTTTCACCAACCACTAGGTGACATTTAAAAAAAAAAATTCAGAGTTCACAAACAAATCTTTGTTTGCCTTTTGAGGTCAACACTTCAACAGTCTATATCAGGATTTAGGAATTTCTAACCCACAGGGGCATGGGTAGTCATTGGACCTAATTTCGTTCTTAGACCCTGCCTTCTTTCAATTCACATTCTAGCTTTTTTTTTTTTTTTTTAATCACCTAGAAGAATTTTAGCCTCAGACAATACTTTGACAAAGTTAATAAGATTTGACATCAGCTTCTGGTTCGTAGAGCAGGAAGGTGTAAGTGGAAAATAAGGTCAGAAATACAGCAACGAGAAGTGAATTTCCTAACTGGAATCATAGTAACACATGTGGTCAGGGTCAAGAGGTGAAGGGGAAACCATTCACAGTCATAGTTCTAGGGCTAGAATGAGGTCAAGTCTGGGAGGCTTGTCACTGAAAGCTTAGTGAGTTTGCACATGGCACTTCCAGATTTCATTCACCCAGAATTCTAGTCCATGTCATGTGCTAAACAGACCACTTTCTGGTAGAATTTATGTTTTCCTCACATCTCAGAACTAATTGCAAACTGAAATTTGTTTCTTTGGTACTTTTGCAGGTGGTTGATGGAGAAATACATCCTAAAAGTGATTTTTCACTTCTAATAGAAAAAAAAAAAGATTTTACTTTCCCTTTTCTTCTTTACAGCAGAATGTATAGAATTTGTCCTGAAGTCCCAGGCTGCTCTGTTACAGGGAGGGCTATACTCAGTGGCTCTCAGTATTCAATCATCTGCCTTCTTGAGTGAAATCTTAAATATGGAGCATCTTTCTTCTCAGAGTAAGACTCACTTTAAGTCACCAAAGGCCCATTTATCACTACTTATTTAAACTATTACAGGATCTGAATCATATAGCCGAAATCATGGAAAATATAATAATCATTTCATAATACATCCTTTATTATTAATAGTGGCTGCACTGCCCGACCTTGGAATCACTCCTCTACATGACTGCACTATCCCTGTGTCCAAATGTGGATCTTGGCCTTTTGAATAATATTCTCCTTTTTTACCCAAACTTGTCTATCTTGGCTAACCAGAGGCTTACTGCGGATGGATCAGAGTAGGCAAGCATTAGGGTGTGTGTATATTTCTAAGTGCCTGAACTAACATGGGACAAGCTGTATGGATAGTGGGTAACTTGATGAAACAACCTCAATTAGGTCTTCATCTCTCACATTATCCAGGGTGGCTGGGCTTGGATTCATAGGCTGTGTAAGCATTTGTTGTTAGATTCTTGTCTTTAAAAAAAAGAAGAGGAGGAAGTGTGAGAGTGTAGCTTTTTTTCGATCAGAGAAATAAGTTTCTAGGAAATGATAATGGTTTAGAATACGGTTTATGTGTCTCCCTCAGATAAGAGTTTGTGGTCTTTGTTTCGCATGTACCTCTCTCATGGGGTGGCAAACCTAATTCCAAGTCAATAACATATTTGTGACCATTGAATAAAAGAAAAATTAACCAAGAAAAGCATTTGAGTGACCCCTTTAATTCCCAGGTTTACCAATCTCTCCCTCAACTCGGTACACCACCGGGGGTCCATCACTTCCAGCCCTCTGCCCAGACTCACCCTCTCAACTTCTCTTTTCTCAGGAAGAGCCGCTGTCAGCAAAAGGAGTCATTTTTCCTAGAACTGTCCTTTCAATCTTCTGATCTGGTTTTGGCCCCCACCCCAGCTCCTACTCATTATTAGCAATGTACAGAGAATGGGAAAAATCAAGATTCCTTTAGAGAGAGACACACAGACTTATAGAGATGTATACACACAGACTCAAGTAACCGCTTACTTTGTCCTAATGTACTCCTTTTATGAATATGTCTGTTCACAAATGGTTTCAGAGTTGTGATATGGAGAAGTCAGGGAGTGAGGAATGTGTATTTAATGTCTTTTCCCTCTTCTTGTGGGTGGTTATGGAGCCACCTTTCAATCATATGGTTTTTCAGCAGCTCTATCATTTTAGCTAGGAATAGAAAGAGGAAAGTGTGAAAGTCTATATGTCGAAAGAGCTAGTTGAACATATAAGAAAAAGAAGGCTATAATTCCTTTGTTAAAGTGAGTACTCTGACAAAAGACTCTAATGTGAATGTAATTTTCTTTATTTTAATTAATAGCCAACAAATGTCTGTATTCCAGCATGAATTTTTTCTAATATTATCTTCACTATGGAGAGTAAATTTAGGCCCATTCTACAGTTAGAAAAATGGAGACACAGCACATCCAGGGATTTCTTCCAATATAACGAGAGAGCCAGACAAAAGCTAATGACTTACAGATGTAGGATATTTTTCAAAGAAGACACACAAATCATGTTATCTTTGATGTAACATGTGTAGAACTAACAAAATGCCTGCTTTTGAGACTTAACAATAATCAGAGGGGAAAAAAAATCTTTTCTTTTTTTTATTTTAAAATTCCTCTGTGTATGTAGTCATTTCTGTAAGACCAAGCCAGGGTATTTTTTTGTGAATAACAAATCTAACTAAATAAATATTGCAACAAGTTAAATTAAAATTTCCATATAATAAAGTTTAAAATTTCTACCCCTCTTTACCAGTTCTCTTATGGGAGAAAAAACACAGGCATGATGACAATGGCAAAAAAGAAGACTTTCTCTCTCTTCCCAAATCCAGTAGACAGGAATAGCTGTTGAACTTACTGTGTAAGCCAGGTACAGAGGTCCTTGCCTTCAAGTGGCTTCCATACCAGAGACCATAGGTGAGACAAGAGTGCTTTTTGGAGTGAACATGGAGAGCCATCCGTGTTGGGGGAACAGATGAGAGGCCATCAAACTTGGTCTAAAGATCAGGATACAATTTGTGGAAGAGGTGAGAACCAAACTAATACCTAACATACATGTAGGAATGAGCCTGATGAAAGAGTGTGAGTTACATTCCAGAAAGGTGAAGCAGCATGTGAGAAGACCTGGTGATAAAAGAGCTGGCAGCATATTAGTGAGGGCTTCCCTGGTTGCTCAGATGGTAAAGAGTCTGCCTTGAATGCAGGAGACCTGGGTTTGATCCATGGGTTGGGAAGATCCCCTGGAGAAGAGAATGGCCACCCACTCCAGTATTCTTTCCTGGAGAATTCCATGGACAGAGGAGCCTGGTGGGCTACAGTCCATGGAGTTGCAAAGAGTCTGACATGACTGAGCGACTAACACACACAAGCATATTAGTAGAATCCAAAGAAATCCTGTGTGACAGGCGTGACGGGGAGTAGGGATAATTTACCTATCAGAATCGCCCTTTTGCACTTTTTGAACATATTAAATTTATGAACATTCTGTAGTGTGCTAGTTAAATAGATAAGACTAGGTTTAACTGCTGACACACCATACAAACTTGTGGATAAAAAGAAAAAACTGGATGTACACATGAACAAAGACTTTGAATATTTTCCTTAAATGATAGGTTTTTTCCTGAGCTTCCCATTATAAGCTGGGTTAAAACCCAATGCTAGGACTAGCATTTATGTCATTAACCCAAACTCACTCTTTAGGAATTTAAAGGAATATTTTCTTAAAAGCTCTGACATTTGCATTCTATCTTGTCCAGTTATTCTTTACAAAGATATTTGAGATTATTTTCTTGATTTTGGACAAACTATATATTCATGTTAGGGCTTCCCTGGTGGCTCAGATGGTGAAGACTCTGCCTGCAATGCCATAGACCCAGGTTCAATTTCCGGGTTAGGAAGATGCTCTGGAGAAGGGAATGGCTACCCACTCCAGTGTTCTTACCTGGAGAATTCTATGAACAGAGGAGCCTGGCAGGCTAGAGTCCATGGGTCACAAAGAGTCAGACATGACTGCACAACTAACACTTTCACTCCATTTTTAGGAAACTTGGAATATAGAAGAAACCTATATCGAAGAAAATAAAATTGCCCATGATACCACAATGCTGACAGCCATTGTCAATTTTAATTTTCATAGAATATTCATTATATTATTATCTAAGCTTTTCCATAGAAATATATCATTATAAGTTTTTTAGCAATTTGGGTGTATTCCTTTTTGTGTCCGTGTCTTCATGTGATATATATTACATTGATTTTTAAACCAATTTTAATTATATAATTTACAATTTTTTGTAGAACGTATCTAGTGTGTAACTTTCAGCCTAGTTGAAAATAATTTGTAAGCTACAAAGCTGTTGTATTTCAAAGAGTTCAGGCTCACGCAGGCCTCTATTCATTAGTTTTAAGACACCACTGTGGAATGACGTAAGTGGCAAGTATTATTATCGCTGTATTGCAGATGGGGCATCCAAAGCAGACAGCAGTTGCATAAACAAGGCAGAGCTAGAAATATACTGGGGTTATTTTGAAAATAGGTAGAATGTAAATTACAGGTGAAATTCAACGTTGGCACTTAATACTTCTAATCAAAAGCCTCATCTCTTTGAAATGATAATGCATAAAATGTACCAGCCCTCTCTTGCTTCTCCATGAATTAAGAACTAAATCTGACCTTGGGGAGTCCACATGGGTATGAGTGGAAAGTTAAACCAGTTGCATATGCCAAGTTGTTGCCAGACTCTTGCCTGAAGGTTTAAATGGTCTGTTAAAGCTACAAGGAAATCTAAAAGATTTCATTGAATTTGGATGATGAAGTCAAAATACCCATAGGTGTGTGCATGTGCAAACATAAAGAGACACACACAGAATTTTAAGACCAAAAGTAACACTGGAGCCCAATTGCATGGTATTTTTATTATTAATCTTTACTTGGGCACAATTTCACTTGAAGCTAGTGGGATTCTTTTTCCTGAGTCAAGCTGGCGGACTCAAGTCTGTTGGGAGCCAGCAGACCACAACAGACGTCATCAGATCTCTGGTGCTTCAGGATATACATACTGATCACTGCAGGGGTCGGGAAAGATTTTATTTTTTAACTTGCGCAGGCTTGTACAATTGTCAGTGGATATAACCCTTGCCTTTCTTTGAAGTGTGAGCTATCAAAAACTAAATAAACCAGATGGAGTTATTTTCTGACTCAAGGTGACAGAGCAGACCAATGTCTGAATGTTATTTCTTTTTAAAGATGGAAAGAGAATTACAGAGTTACTACATCTAATTTGCATCTTCCTTTGAAAAGGTGGATCCCCAAAAGAAATTTTTCTCAAGTGCCTTTTGTCCTGACTGTAAGTAATAAAATTGAAAATAAGAGAAAGGGCAGATGATTGACCACTTAGCAAGAGAATAAAGGGGAAATTGTCAGCTATGACAGTGACAAACACTGAGTTGGAGGCATTCAGATAACCTCTGTTCTCCTTGTGACCAGATAAATATACACTCTTGCTTCCCAGATTCCTTCCATACTTGGTGCAATACTCGAAAAAAATATTTTTTGACCAGGTTTTTGGCATTTTCATCTTTTCTGGGAATACTTCTAAATGACCTAGGGGAAATTTTCTAAACCAGAGAACAGTTTTGGCAGCAAAAGCAAGCCTCAATATGTATTATGACTGAAACAAAGTAATTTAGCCTTTTACTCATGCAAGGACCTATGAGAACATCTATGTTAAGCAAAATAAAATGAATTTGAGATCTCTATTTTAAATATGTGGACAAATGTTTTACATTCTTATTATTTTAACTCTATAAAAGAAAATGTGGTTGATGATTTGCTAATAAATGAGAAGAAATTAGCTAGATTATTAATGTCAGATTTGTAATTTACTCTTACAGAATTAAGTTCTCAATTGTATTATATTTGTTCTACTTATATGGCTGCTTTCTCTGTTATCATGTAAAAAGTGTATAAAACAGCCTCTCTGGACCTTTATTTTTCTCATCTATACAATGGAGATAATAGGTCCTATTTCAAAGGGCTACTGAGATGATTAGATGATACAATATAAGTAAAATTTCTCACCCCATGACTGTACACAGTAGAGTCTTTCTGATACATTCCTTTCTACCTTCTTGTTATTTTCTATGCCATTTGAAAAAAGTAGTGTGAGGATTTCAGTGGATTAATTGTGTAAAGTCCAACTGGTAAGGGCACAAAGCCAGGTATGTGTGGAGGAGCTACCATTTATGAGTGCTAACTGTGTACCTGGCACATAATAAATGCTCTATAAATATTAGCTATTATCATACCACACACCTCGTTTTATCCTCACAATAACTCAGGAGAGTGTTTCTTTTCATTCTCATCTTCTAGTTGATGAAATTAAGACTTGGGAGGTCAAGTAACTTGCCCAGTGTCACACAGCAGGATTATGACAGCCAGAATTTCAACTGAGATCCTTTCCAGAACTCCTGGCCTCACCCCTGCATACGCCACACCTACTGAAGTATATTAAGTATTGAGCAGGCAGGCCTGGGGTGAAGTCCATCATCTGGAACAGGACAGGGAAACCAGAAGTAAAATAAAATAAAAGACAAGGTAGCTGGCCTTCTCACCTGTGAGAGGAATTTCCAGTAGCATTCTCTAAGCCTCCTTATTCACAAGCATAAAGCAAGTACACAAGCATAATGCATAAGTACTACTTATTCAAGTATATTTAATCAGCTTGGTTATCTGGTCTCACAGCCTCTAGAAGATCTGAAGCAATAGAATTGAAGGTAGGGACAAGTTTCTAAAGCCAATTGCCTTGAGAACAGGAAAAATGAATTCTGAAATCCTGCCAAATGCTGACCCAAAACTTTTTTAAAATGTAGTAGCCTGGAATCCTTACCATACAAGTCCTTGAAGTAATAGACAGTCATAATAAAGTCATTTAAATTGTTAGAACAGAAACGTGTTACACATTTTATATAAAAAATAAATTTCATCCAAATATTATTGTTTTTAGGTCAGGGACTTAAATAGGAAGTATCAGCAGGGAAAGCAATCACTTAAATACATTTCCTCTGTTGATAGTTTTAGCTAACTATCAATATTACCAAAACTATTGGGTTTTGACAATATTAATTTTTTGTTATTAATCCTGAAAATTTAACCACATTAACTTTTAGTTTTTTATTTACTGGACTTTACTCCATTGTACATAATTTTTTGAGTTGGGTGATCAAAATTGTGCCAAAGGCAAATTTTATATCAGGCAGTATTCAGACATCAGTGACCAGCATAGGAAATGGTTTCTTGCACTATTTTAAGAAGGAGTTGGCAACTTTTAATGTTACCACTAATATTTTAACATAAAGTATGATCAGGAAGAAAATGAACTCATTTTCTATAAACAAGCAAACTCCTAAGAATTTCTACCCTAAGCATTTTTGACTGAGCAGGTTATGTTTCAACATACATTGACAACATTGGTTGACAGCCCTGGGAAGTTAGGAAGTATGATGGCAGTGAATAAGATAGCCAGGGAAATTTTCAAAAATATTAAATAATGACTTAGGATTTTTAAAGGCATAGTTGTCTTCTGACTTTTATCTGTAGATTTTCTTGAATTTGGGGGCAAATCATTTGATCCCCAGTAAGAATCCCAATCTCATTATGACTGACAGAACCCCAGAATGCAGATAATTGAATCCAGAATAAATCAGGAAGGCACACCTCCACCAGATTCCCCTCAACCCAAGTCCTGCAAACCAGAATCCTTGGGAAGCTCATGAATGAGGACCAGACAAGACTTCACCTGAGAGAGGGACTGATTTTTCTTTCATCCGTTTCTTTGTTTAGAGCATTACTCCAACACATTCCCTATTTAGTATCAGACTCCTCTTATACATCCCAATTTCCTGGTAGCTCCACGCAGATTAGATCAATAGATGATCACTCTGGGACTATATTCTTCCCCTGAAGATTTTTGGTCTTTGTCCTCCATGGCCTCAGACAGACATGGAAAAATCATACAGTGGATATAGCACCTGAGCATTATGTCCAACCTGACTAAATGTGATCAACTCCTCAGCATTATGAACAACACTGATCCCAACCCAGTCAAGAAAAAGGAGGCCAACACATGGCATGTAATCTGGATCATCATGCCATTTAGAGTCTAATGAAAACCTCTGAGGGCTTCCCAGGTGGTTCAGTGGTAAAGAATCCACCTGCCAATGCAGGAGATGGGTTCAATCTCTGGGTTGGGAAGATCCACTCCAGTATTCTTGCCTGGATAATTCCATGGGTAGAGAAGCCTGGTGGGCTACAGTCCAGGGCATCACAAAGAATCAGACATGACTGAGCATACACATATGAAAAACTTTGAACACTCTAAGTAACAAAAAGAACATGGCACTTGAGTTTTAAGTAACTCAAAACAAAACAATAAAGGAATCTTTATCACTTAAAGAAGTCCAACAAAGTTCTGATGGTTCTTTTTTTTTTACTTTTTTTTTTTTATTAGTTGGAGGCTAATTACTTTACATCATTACAGTAGTTTTTGTTATACATTGAAATGAATTAGCCATGGATTTACATGTATTCCCCATCCCAGTCCCCCCTCCCACCTCCCTCTCCACCCAATCCCTCTGGGTCTTCCCAGTGCACCAGGCCCAAGCACTTGTCTCATGTACCCAACCTGGGCTGGTTATCTGTTTCACCCTAGATAATATACATGTTTCAATGCTGTTCTCTTGAAACATCCCACCCTCGCCTTCTCCCAGAGTCCACAAGTCTGTTCTATACATCTGAGTCTCTTTTTCTGTTTTGCATATAGGGTTATCGTTACCATCTTTCTAAAGTCCATATATATGTGTTAGTATACTGTAATGGTCTTTATCTTTCTGGCTTACTTCGCTCTGTATAATGGGCTCCAGTTTCATCCATCTCATTAGAACTGATTCAAATGAATTCTTTTTAATGGCTGAGTAATATTCCATGGTGTATATGTACCACAGCTTCCTCATCCATTCGTCTGCTGATGGGCATCTGGGTTGCTTCCATGTCCTGGCTATTATAAACAGTGCTGCGATGAACACTGGGGTGCACGTGTCTCTTTCTGATGGTTCTTAAGATACTTATTTCCATACTTTAAAAATGTATGTATCAAAAAATCCAAGTATTTATTATAAGAAAATTTTGATGTCTATGCTTTGTTAATCCCCTAAATATGGACTTAGCCTATGCATTAGCTGTCTTTGTGCCCAAGTATCTCTCACCTTGAGTGATATATGCATGGGTTCCCCCTCCCCACAAAAGGCCCAGAATTGTCTCGTGGTCACCCATCTTTATTTTTACAAAAACATAGTCTCTGCTTATATCCACTTGATGAGTCAGTATGAATACTACTAAGAAGATTTTTAAAAATACATTCCTGGAAATAAATACTACCAGAAATGCAAAGTATTGTTCTTAAAATTGATCTGCTTCTGAAGTTAATAAATGACTCTCTGAGAATAAATTGTTCAACCCTGTAAGATGAATAAAGTGAAGGACATTCCAGGACTCTGTAGCCAAAGTTCTTCTGGTAAATTACAGGGTGCCCTGAGAGAAGTTGCATTGTTTCATTCGATGAAGAAATTAATTCCCAGAAAACAATTTTTTTTAATTTCACAAAGAGTGAAATAAGTGACAGAGAAGTCAAACATCTAGTATAGCTTGAAAAGAAGAAGAAAAGGAAAATCTCTCAAATTGTAAAACTACATCTATCAGGGCACTACCAAATATGCTTTTTCTCATTGTCACCTCAATGTACTCATGGTTTAAAATATTTTGTCTATGAAACTGTGTTAATTTGGCAATAATTATTTTGTTTTTCTTTTTCCCTCTTTTTTAATTACAATTAGACCTTGTGCTCAATAAGGTGTTAACAATTTTATGTCAACTAAGAATTTGAAATTTTTAATAATTGGCATAAGGCAATTTATTTTATAAATTTATCAATTTATCAAAGCTAAATATTTTGTTTCTACTAAAAACATACAAATAATATTTTTACAAGTGTATATAGCTATATGTTAAGCCATTTACTGTATTGAAATATGTATGGTAATATAGCTTTTAAATATATAGCGAAAAATAACTTGCCAACCATAATTCCCTATCTCATCATCTCTCTGAGGCAGAAAACTGCACTGAACTCAATCTTCTCTTTTTACAGAGGAAAATAAGTCCTAGAGTGGTTACTGCCTTCTCCAAGATCAAACAACCATTAAAAATGGAATTTTCTTTTGTCCATAACACTTCTGGAACAAATCCCATCTTTCTATGTTCTCTGAATAAGCTCTTATTTTAAAAGAAGAGACTCACAAGAAAATTGTTTCTATCAAATGACTGTCTCTCAGATCACCTCTTCTCTCCACTGTCCATGACCATTCCAGGAATAACTATTTGCTCCATAATATAGCTTCCCTTGTATCTGCACCTTCCTCCATTTTACCATTGCATTATAACAATCACGCCTGCCTTGGTCTGCCACCCCCTCTGGGGTTATGGGCTTTTTGATCTCCTTATCTTCAGCACTCACTGTACTTAGTTCTACGTTGATTTGGGATGGAAGCAGCTGGACTGAACAGGACACAATGTTTTGTTTTGTTTCCTTTAAAACAAAACAAATATGCCAATACTTCCCAAATTAACACATAAAGACTGGTTTTTTCCCCTAGACTCTATGCTCAAACTATCTACTTGACATCTACTAGGGTATCTGAAGTGAAAGGTATCTGAAAGGCATCCCAAACTCCCAATATCCATCTAAGTGCTTGATTAGCATCACATCTAAATATGTCTCTTCCCATCCCAGCCGCTAACTAGGATACTAGGATAACTAGGATACAGCTGCCCTCTTTCTCTCCCATGCCAATCCATAGGTATATTCTAGAGACCTACTTCCAAAATCTGTCCTAAAACTGTTTATTTTTCCTTTAGTCTCACCCTAGCCAAGCCATTGTTCTTTCTTTATTGAATTTTATTAGCCTGCTTGCTAGTTTCTGCTTCTACACTTGCTCCTATAAAATCCCTTCTCAGCAGAACTACTATTGTGATCTTATGTAAACTACATTAGATCACACCACTCTTCTGAAAAACTTCTGATGGTTTATCATCACACTTGGAATGACATCCAAGATCATCTCTAGTCAGTTACACAGCCTAACATGGTCTGCTCAGAATCTCATCACACACAACCCTCTCCCTCACTCACTGGATCCCTGCCATCTGCTTTTCATTTCTCAGACCCAGCCAGTTCGTTCTTGCTTTAGGGTCTTTCCCTCAGTTGTTCCTCTGCCTCAAATCTTCTTCCCTAGATCTTTGACTGGCTGGCTTTTCCTTGCCATTAATTTTCAGCCTGATTATCACTTAGTTTAAGAGGCCTCTCCCAATCATACAATGAAAATCCCTTTTCAGCCACTATTAATCAATTAATTTTGTTTATAATATCTCTGACAATGACCGAGGACTGTCTTGTTAATGTATTTGTGTGCGTGTTTCTGGCTCCCACTGGAATGTAAAGTCTGACTTGTTCAAAGCTTCGCTTCCTGCCTGACTCATATAAGGTGCTTCATGAATGTTTGTGGCTCAGTGCTGTTCGTTTCATCTTCCTGCCTTGGCTATTGACAAGGTGAATAAAGTCCTGTGCTTCAGAGTCTACCTGAAAAAGATTTGTCATCTACGGTCAAGAGATCTCTTCTCTTTTCCATCCTTGAGCGCCTACTCAAGGTTTCTGTAATGACTGGTTGTTAATTTGTAGTAACCTTTTGTCCCCAGCAGTTGCGTCCTTTGGGCCCTGAAGTTGATTTTCCTCATCTTGGCGCCTGAAGAGCCAGAGTGATCTCTTTTGTCCCATTGCCCTGGCCATGTGTAGTGATACCCGCAGTGCAGGAGGTGGAAGGTACCGCTCTTCAGGTATCAGAAGGGGTGACCTCCCTGCCTGGCCCCAGCGGTGCGGTGGGGGCTAAATGCCAAGCCAGTGTGTGCGGTGCACGCAACATCCTGACCCTTCCCCAGAGTTGGCCTGGGGCTTTGGATGGGTAGTGACTGAGCTCCTGGGATCAGATTTACTTGTCCCACTAGGGAGCACTGGTAGAGAGGGTGGGAGAGACTGCAAAGTACTATGTCTATTAAGTTTCAGAGATCACAAATGGAAACCGAAAAGAGAAAGAAAGGGACAGAGAGAAACAGGATGGTCTCAGAAAAAAAAAAAAAATCAGCTCACTCACCCATTTTACCCCGCTGCCCCATGAAACCAGCTCTTTGCTAATATGGTCCTCCACTGGCTGAGTTTCCATAAGGCCACTGTGGCACTCCAGCTTTTTTCTCAAATTATGGAGCTGCTTTTAGATGCCTATGAGGCCACTCAGGAGTGCATGGTCATTCATTCATTGAACAGATCTCTGCTACACCTGATGGACAGTCTGCTCTGATCAGTGGTATGGTCCAGGTCATCTCTCAGGGCAGAAGATTCCAGAACAGCAGGGTATTGCCGGATCTGACAAACTCAGAGGTAGTCTACAACCCCCAACAAGAGCTGAGCAAGCAGAACCCTAAAGAAAGGTTGATGCTTAGAACTCGTCTAAACCTTCGATGCCTGACTGAAGCCCAAATCTTCTGAGTTGTTCCCGAGTCCCATACCACACTAATCTCACCAATAGTCCTTCTCCAGTCCTCAACGGAGGGGCTGAGGAATGGATAGTTCAGAATGGTTCTATAATTACAGCTCCCCAAAATTCCTTGAACAGAGCACCTTTCCTTCTCCATCCTAATCCCCTGATGGTGAAGAAAGCCATTCTCTTACTTTCTTTTGACACAGTCAATTTCTGCAATCTTCTCCAAGAACTGCAAAAGTCATTTCACACTCTCGTAAGAAACCTTTGATTTCTCTAATTATAGGAACCATCTCATGGCAAAAGTAAATAAATAAACAAAAGTCTTTTTGAAGTTGCTTTACCTTTTTCAGACCACAAGGATCTTATTTAGAAAATTGGTACGAAACTTTAATGCCCTAAATGATGTCCATAAGTCCTGAAGAGGTGACGGAGTTTCCCAGAGTGCTTTTAATTACCAGCCAGCAGCGTGCTTCTTGGGCTTCCCTTGTAGCTCAGTCGATAAAGAATCTGCCTGCAATGCAGGAGACCGGGGTTCGATTACTGAGTCCAGATGACCTCCTGGAGAAGGAAATGGCAACCCACTCCAGTATTCTTGCTTGGAGAATCCCATGAACAGAGGAGCCTGGCAGGCTACAGTCCATGGGGTTGCAAGAGTCAGACACAACTTAGTGACTAAACCAGCAGTGTGCTCTTTGCAAGGTCCTGAGGCACTGATTTACAGATGACAGTCTTACCCAGAAAGATTTGATACTTCAGCAACTTACAACCTTTGATGAAAAGTGAGGAAATAAAGGCTTTTAAGACAATTATTCTCTAGGAATGATTATGCTGTAATGGGTTTCTAGAGAGTTAAAGAGAAACTAGTTCAGTACTCAGTGTCTATGCCTGTTTATTCAGACCACACTATAGTACTCAGCATCAATGGCTATCTATTTAGAACACACTAGAAAAAATTAATATTACGTTTTGTACAACTGGATTTGGAGAACCTTTCAGATCATCTGAAACTCATGTTAGAAGTTAGAACATGAGGAAGAGATGGGAACAGCCCAGTACTGAACAGAAGGGCCCAGCAACTGATATTCTCTGGGGTCCTGGAATAAGCTTTATGATTATTGACAGTGAAAAGCCATACTTTTTTTTCTATTCTCTGTAGTTTCTTTTTTATCTTTGTCTTCTTTTCCACCATCCCCTTGACCACTCCATACCCTTTGTTTTTCCTTACTTTTAACCTCTTTTTTGCAAACGTCTTTATGAAGTATATAATTTACAATGCTGTGTTAATTTCAGATGTGCAGCAAAATTATTCAGTTATATATGTAATTTATTTTATTTTTATATATATATATACACTCTTCCTTAAATTCCTTCCATTATAGGTTATTATAAGATATTGAATATAGTACCCTGTGCTATACAATAGGTGCTGTTGTCTATCTATTTGACATGTAGTAGTGTGTATCTGTTAATCCCAAACTCCTAATTTATCCCCCCTACACTTTACCTCTCCTATTTTTACCCTCTGTATATTACTTGCTGGTTCTACTGATGGCACACAGGGTAAGTGGGCTATTGGTGCCAGCTCCATGCAAAAGAGAACAGGTGATTTGGAAAAGATGGTCATAACTGGCTTTTACTGAATGCTTGCTTTGCACCTGGACTTGTTCTACAGACTTTGCACAAATGCTCTCATTTAATCCTCAGTTTTCCCAAGAGTTCAGTCTAACTTTTCCAACACTTTGGTTCTACTGGAGGATAAAAGCTCTTTCAGTTTTTGTTTTGTTTCTGAAAATTCTCTTTGCAAAGATCCTAAAAGAAAAGCTCCCAAGACATGCCAACTTGAAGAAAATGTCAGAGGTACATTTGACCCATAGTTTAGAGATAAGAAACAACTGTGTAGGTTCTCTAAGGAATTTCAAGTAGATTTCTGTAACTAATCTTTTGTTTGCACATTTGTGCTCTTATGGGGAAATGTGACTTGGGGAAATGTGACCAAGCATGTTAGCAGGGAAAAGTTCTAACCCTTCAATAATTTCAAGAAAACCAGCGTATGGTTTAGGTCAAAAAGAGTACTTGGATTTTGCAACACCAAGTATCCCTTCTGAGGTTTCCCAAAATGCTGTGGCTATCCCCCACCGAACTTTCTTCTTATTTTTACCACAGAAATAATAATGCTATTTCATCATTCATTGTGATCTTGACCGCTTGAGAGGTTCTCTAAGGAAGCCATCAAAGAAATGAGTACCTGCACTCTTAATGTAATATTGCAAAAGTGAAATACAGAATTTACATGCATGATGGACATAAAGAAAAATATTAACTAAAACAAAGCATCAATTATAATTGACGTAAGGACAAATGTATAGATGGACAAATGGAATGGTTGGGATTAATTGGGTTTGGTCAGGCAAAGATTTAGAGTATCTCCTGTTATTTCAAATAAGTGAATTAATTTATTAATAAATTATTACTGAGGACAAGACTTGGGGGATACCCACAGAAATTGAGCATCTGAAAGTCAGAATGATTTTCCCCAGGCTTTGAACTTTTCTCTCCTTAGGGACATTTCTGAAGAGCCAAGACCTTCTGTCACTTTGTAACACCTTATAAAGAAGGTGTTATATAAAGGTGTTGTGAAATTTATAGGTTTACATTTCCCTAGTAGAAGGACTGTGAATATAAATGATGAGGTAACCAAATTTACCATGTGGAAGTAAAGCCAAGAAAAGGAACTAAGGCAGAAAACAGAAAATGCCTGGCCCACTGGAAACGTTGCTGTCCTCAACTTCATCTCCAATCTATTACCCCAGGTCAGAAATCAGCTGAAGACCAGATTTGGATTTCCCTACATGTATTGTACATATGAAAACTGACCCAAGTCATTTCCTTAACACTCGGAAACACTTAAGAATCTCTTTTTCCAATTTCTGGCCAAGCTGTTTAGAAAATCCAGATGCAGCTGGCACTTTGATACTGTAAGCAGCCTTGCTAAATGGCTCCGAAAGGAAAATATCCCTCTAATGTCTTGGGGAAATCGACTCATCTCCACTCACCAATTCTACATCATTGTTCCCTGGCTTTTCAGATCCAAGATTTAGGTCAGAGACAGCAGAGTTTCTGCTGCAATTATGATTAAATCACACAGAAACTACTCTGATCATCTTTCATCACTATCCTGAAGAGTTCCAGTGCATGGCAATGGCAGTCACACATAATGGCACAGGTAAATCAAGTCAGTTTTCATAAGGAATGAAGTTATTTTCGGACTGTGGCGTCTGGTTTGAGGAAACCATCCATTAATGAAGAGAGACCAGATGTTCACCTAATTTTTAAAAAAAATGTCATGTGCCCCATTTTCTTTCTCTGCAATCATTCTGAGAGAGTAAGACCTTCAGCACTTTCTGGATGAAGGTTGTGGCAAAAATCTCAAGCCCAACCTGGTGGCCACATTCATGACCACAGTGGGATAGAATATGGCTTAAAGGACACAGGATATAATCCTACCATGAATAAACAAGATAGAAACAGGTGCAGGAAGTATCATAATTATTCCTTCCTTCTGACTTGCCTCGCGTAAATGTTCATGATACAGCCATGGATACAGTCATGTATGGTTGCAATGTGTTGATCAAACCAAGTTCCTACTGCTTAATAATACATCCAACCACACAGGAAGTGTAGCACAATGTTAAGAGAGCCTGCTCGAGAGCCAACCTGCCTTAGTTCAAACCACTCTTCTAAAGTTTGGTAGTATGTGAATCTTGAGCAAATTAATCTCATAGGGAATCATGATTGTCCCTACCTTCTCTGGACTCTTGTAAGGATAATATAAGGCATTTCGTATAAAATGTGTGGTGCTATACTGAGTACATAAGCAGTGAAAAGAACATGCGTAAGCTCAGGTCTGTGCTAATCCAGGGCTTATGCTGTCATTATTGGTATAATTAGAAAATTACCTGCTGTGGATTGAATGTTTGTGTCCTCCCAAAAATCTTATGTTGAAACCCTAATCCCAGCGTGATGAGTAACTGGGTCATGAGAGTGGGGCCCTCATAAATGAGATTATAAGACTTGAGAGACATGATCTCTCCACCACATGGACATGTAGTAAGGAGGCAGTGTTGGGATAAGGAGCCTCACCTGATCCTAACCATACACCCTGATGATTTCAGGCTTCCAGACTTCAAAACTGTGAGAAATAAATTTCTGTTGTTTCAGCCATCCAGTCTGTCTTCAGCTTGAGCTAAGGTGGGATCTAATTGAAATGATTAATTTATCTCTAGAGTCCCTTAAGACTGTCATTGCATGCTTTGCCTTTCTTGGCTATCTAGGAATAAGAACTTTTCCTAAGCTGCTAAGTCACTAGCAACACTATATCAAGTCACCTGAGAAAGGTGGTGAGAAGATTCTTAAAGTCTTAAAATCATTACAGCTAAACTTTAAGTTTAAAAAAAAAATCCTACCAGCAAATAAAAAATAATTAACAAAAAATATAATTAATCACCCACATTATTTTGACAACATACAAACTCTAACATAGTTCATAAATTTTTGTTTTAAATAGATTTCTAGACATTGTCTAAATTGTCAAGGTACAAGAAAAATTTAATGAAAAAAAAGTTGGTTTTCATCATTATTAATCACAGACACTAACTGAGACCTGTCTTGTCCACAATTATATTTTAATACTACAATGCATCATGCTTTATGATTACTTGTATATGTGTTTGTTTTTCCACTAAATTCGTAAATAACTTTAAGGACAGGGACTATGGTTTTGTATATAAAGGACTTAGCATGAGACACTCAATAAATTATTAGCCACTCAGTAAATGCAGAAGGAAGGGAGGAAGGAAGAAAGAAAGGAAGGAAGGGTACATCCCAGGATTTTATGTTATTATACAAACTATGAAACAATGTTCCCTGCATTCTAAATTGAAAGAGAAGCTGGAGCATTAAAGGCAAATAGTGATACAGGTTATCTTAAAAGTAAATAAAATGGATATGAAGCTCTGCTTTATTTAAATCAGAGAGGCAGTTGAAGTGGGGCACAAAGACTTCATGAAGAAAGTGGGAGTTTTTTGGATGAGATGAGTGGAAAAAATCTTTCCGAATAAAGAGAAGAATAATGTGAGCAATAAATATTAGCTTTCTGATACTGCTGTAACAAATTACCACAAACTTAATGCTTAAAACAAACACAAATGTTTTATCTTACAATTTTGGAGTTTAGAAGTCTAAAATGAGTCCCGTTAGGCCAAAATCAAAGTGTCTGCATTCTTTTCTGATGGCTCTAAAGAGAATGCAGTTTTTCCCTTTTCTTTCTTTGAAAGGTTGCCCTCATTCCTTGGTTTGAGGGTTCTTTCTGTCTTCAAAGCTAACGTTGGCCAGTTGAGTCTTTATCACATCTTATCAGTCTGACACGGACTCTCCTGCCTCCCTTGACCACATGTAAGAACCCTTGTGATTACATTGCATCCATGGAGACAATCCGGAAGAGTCTCCCTATCTTAACATCAGATGATTAGCAACCTTAATTCCTTTTGTTACCGTAATTCCTCTTTGCCATGTAAACTAACTTATTCACAGGTTCTAGGGATTAGGATGTAGACATCTTTGAGAGGTCATTATTCTGCCTACCACACAGATCACTGTGCATCTAGGATGTATGGGAAACAATATGATTCCATAGGAATTTTGAGTGTTAAATGTAAGCTTGAGTGAGTTTACAAGGTTCGGTTAGTGGGAGCATGGTTTTGAAATGTTGAATGCCCAACAAAGGGATTTAGACTGTTTCTTTAGGTAATAATTCTCTCTGTGTTGTGTTACTACTAATATCTCCCATCACTTTTTATTTGTTACACATTAGAAAATAATATGCACATTAGGAAATATCCTAATTTTAAAGATAATGAAGACTTCACTGAACTTTTTTGAATGACTGAGAAACTTAAAAAATAAATTTTAGAAGTAGCTCAATCAATTTATTCCTCAAACTTTGAAAGCAAAGAAGTAATAAAACATAAAAAGGTATTTTTAAAAGCCTAGTTGCAGATGTTCTGGAGTTGACTCCTTATAGTCTAATCCAGACACACATATATAAGAGCAGCAAGATATGTGAACACATGCAAGTCAAAGGTAAGGTATCTTTGCCTTGCACACAAAATAGTCAACAGGACAAGAATGTCCCAAGCAAAAATGTGTAAGAGGACAGAGAATGCAAGAAGTCTCACGGTCAGACTGTTGAATGGATTCAGGGAGAAGATCATGGAGGACAGAAAGTAGCAGGTCCCAGCAGCTCGGAGAAGAATATAGAGCAGAACCCATGGTAACCACCTTTTAGAGACAGAAAGATGTGCAATCATTTTAGATACTTTATGTAATAGAAAGAGCAAATTTTAGTTAGAATTTAAATGTGGGATGGAAAAGAAGGTTACGAAGAAACTCTTAGAGCATCTTTAGATGGTAAAGATTCCACACATGCATCAGTGTTGCCAATTATTCTAGTGTGCTAGGCTTTCTTTCCTTGATGGTACTGCTGTTATCTTCTAGCAACACTGCATACACAAAAGGGGGTGGGGGCTCAGTTGGATTTCCTGTACCATACTACACAGAGAGTGTGTTGTATGTTGTTTATATACATTAAATAGCCTCACCTTTACTTATTTTTTTATGACTACTTTCTGTCAAGCCATTTCCCTGAGTACTTTTCTAATTCCTTTTTATTTTCTCTTATTAAAAAAGTGGTTTTGTTTGTTTGTTTTGGTTGCACCGCATGGCAGCCCTTGCCCCATGCAGTGGAAGTGTGGAGCCTTCACCACCAGGCCTCCAGGGAAGTCGCACCTCACCTTTCCTTTTTGCCCATGACTCTCCAGAGAAGAAGAGGTTCTAAAATCGCCTTGAAAATTACCATGATATATATTCACTTTTAATCCATTATCTCCCAGCTTTCCCTTTCTTGTTTCTTAGTTACTCCTGTATATGATAGGAAATATAGGCGTTCATCAGTGTAGAAAGCACTTAGCCTTAGAAAGAATCAGGAAAGACAACAGGAAAAAAATACAACCACCTGTGTTTCCAATTACCAGCAGATGCTTCCATTTATTCTAAGCGTTCTTATTCAGTTAACTGTACAAATTCTTAATCATATAAATGTGATAGTGTTCCAGCCTCATGCTCTTGATTACCCTTGTCTTCCAGTGGATTTCACATGCCTCTTGCTTCTGGTATCACTTTCCCATGAATGCTAAGTCTCGAGCTGCCTGAACTCCAGGTGATACCTGATAAAGAATTCAGCCTATTAGAGTTTATCTTTTTTGTTTTGCTTTATATTTCACTGTGACATTGCAGTACATTTCTCTGAGTCAGCAGCAGGGTGGACTCCTCGCTGGTTATAGCTCCATGAATGCCTACTTTCTTTCCATCTTTGCTTTGCGGAGTCATCTGGTTACCATTCATTCATGCCTGGAGTATTACAGTGGGAAAGATCACCAGGCTTCATCTGAAGACTGCCTTACATAGACCTTTAATAAATCAAATGAAGCAGTATGCCTTGGTGAGAATATCCATAATGATGGAGATCAAAGACCCAGAGGCTTGCCTGTATTTCAATCATTCTGAAAATAACAATAGCCCCTGATGACTCAATGGTAAAGAATCTGCCTGCCAATGCAGGCAACTCAGGAGATACAAGTTCAGTCCCTGGGTTGGAAAGATCCCGGGGAGAAGAAAACAGCAACCCATTCCAGTATTCTTGCCTGGGAAATTCCATGGCCAGAGGAAACTGGTAGTCTACAGTCCACGGGGTCACAAAGAATCAGATACAGCACAACAAAATGCTGGAAAGGGGAAGGAGTGGCAAAATTAGTCTTAAGTAAATTTTGCTTGAAATTTCAAAAACAGCCATTTATTGTATATATATTCTTTCTTACAGTGGCCCAACTGTTTAGTCAACCTTATTTTTAAAGTTAATTCATAAGGGAAAAGAAATGAATGAAACAAAATTTCAAAGCCAAGTAGTGGTTCAATATCATGAATGCCCCTGGATATAGCCCTTGCTCTTTTTTTTTTTTTCCATTTATTTTTATTAGTTGGAGGCTAATTAAGCCCTTGCTCTTATATTGCAGCTCTGGTTGCTTATTTCCAGTTGAGAGTAGTTATCCTGGGCCACTATTGATTGTTTTCAAAAGTCTCACTACGTGTTCCTATAAAGAAGGTCACTTTTGCTTCATTTTCTTTCATAACTAACGTGGAAGAGGCAGAAAATATCTGCCACTTAGTATACCTCTCACCTTGCATCTCAATGTGGACGGCAGACCAGCAGCCTTGTCATCCCCACGGAACTTCCTAGAAATGCAGGGTCTCAGGTCCCACCCAGACCTGCCCAAACCAAATCTTCATTTTAATAGATTCTCCAAGTGATCTGTGTGCACACTAACATCTTAGAAGAATTGCTGTATAACAGCATCTGAGAGACACCTTTTGGCATAGATATTTAATGTAATTCATAATCACCAGGAGGTAATATGTGAGGGAAAGAGGGAAAAATAAATAATAATTTGAGGAGGCAGAGGATTACACTTCATACACATATAGTCGAAACTTCCTTCTTCCAAATTGACTTTGAACTCCATAAACATAAACATAACTGAATGCCAAAGGGAAAAAAAATAAATGCTCTTAGAAGGTTTTATTCCTTACCATTTTCTCACTTTCCTTTTATGTTGTTTATACTAATAATATTTCTATATCTTATTAGTGATCTAGTTTATTTTGATTATATTAAGAGGGAAAAAAAAAAATCTCACTCGGGCATTTCCCAGCAGGTCTTTGAGGATGTCTGGACAATCTCCCCTCCAGCCTACTGGAGGTCTTCTTAGTTCTTGAGAGTTCTTAGTTGAGAGTTCTTAGTTCTTAGTCTTCCCAGTTCTTGAGAGATACAGAACCCATGTATCTCTCTTGCAAAAAAGAAGTAAAGCATATTTCAGACTTTGTTTAAGCCACTTTTGAAACATTCTACTTGGTTTTATGTACTATACTACCCTGAAAAACAGTTGTGAATTCAACAAAGATGAGCTAGGAGCTATCAAAATTATTAAAATATTTGAGGATTATAGACCCCCAAGGAAAAGATTGGAAGCCCATGTGGTTTGTTTAGAGAAACGAAGCCAGGGGGAAACCTGAGACACGTGTTCATCACCACAGCCTACAACACAAAGCTTCACAGCTCATGAACATCAAACACAACCATTAGTCACTGCAGCCGGAAATTGAAATTCTAATCACAGAAACGGATACAGTATTAATCAGAACACAAAATAACCCATGGTAAAGATGGCACAGGCTTACACTCTAGACATGATTCATAACTGTTATCACACCTCCCAAATGCAGTTACAATGAATATTTATCCTACTGAGTTTCTTTTAACACATATTTTGTCATTCATCTATGCTCATTCACATGTCAATCATTTTCCCCACCTCTCCCCACCTTTGTATCATTAAATCCCTGACTATCTCTCCCGTGGGGCTACTCTCCAATACTCTCTCCAATACTCTGTCTCTGACTTCCTCTTCTCCTGCATCCTCATGCAAAGCATGAGTTTCCAAAGTGGGACCTAATTCAAGGATGGGGAGTTTGACTTTTCAGTTTTTTTTATAGATCTCAGGAAAGTAGAACCAAAATTTCAGTTTAGATAAATTGTCAGTTATGATTTCTTATAGCTTAAAATATCATTTAAAATTTTTCAGCACACTATTGCTTATTTAATCTTTATTTAATATTATTTTATCCTTACAAATAAGATAAAAGGCATGATGGATAATGTTGTTATTGGTACCATACCCTTTTGTAAATGGGCTTCCCCGGTGGCTCAGATGGTAAAGAATATGCCTGCAATGCGGAAGACCTGGGTTCTATTCCTGGGTTAGGAAGATCCCCTGGGGAAGGACATGGCAACCCACTCCAGTATTCTTGCCTGGAGAATCCACATGGACAGAGGAGCCTAGCAAGCTACGGTCCTTAGGGTCACAAAGATTTGGACATGACTGAGTGACTAAGCACATACTATTCGTAGATAAATCTCTAAGTTTGAGGCAAAGCTCAGTAGTGAGACTGAAATACAGTTTTTGTAACCCTAAGGCATTAATAGTAGTCTTGAAGGACTTCTTGGCCATTTCATCATTATAGTTATTTTTGAAGAAGGTGACACACCCGCGAACATGGAATTATGAAAAGTGTACCACCACTTACAATCTTTGCCAATCAGAAATAAGTGTCCCTGGTAGTCCAGTGGTTAAGACTCTGCTCTCCAAATGCAGGAGGTGTGGATTTGAGCCCTGGTTGGGGAGCTAACATCCTGCATGTGGCATAGCATGACCAAAAAAAAAAAAAAGAAAGAAGTTCTGAAATCCCAGAAAGGTTTCAGCCAGAGGATGCTATGGTCACACAGCAAAGTATCAGGTGATGGAGAGAGCAGGGAGGGGGAGCTAGGTGGAGAAAATCAAGTCTTCCAGTCATTTTGTCCTCAACCCCTGCATTATTGGCCTTTTTTTTTTTTTTTTTTTTGCAGGTTAACGCTCAGTGACAGGAAACTTAGCATTAGCTAGATATCTGAGAACCAGGATAGAGGTCTGATGCCAGCTAAAACCCTGGTTTCTCTCTTTAAATGTCCAAAGAAAATAGAAGACATCCTAAAGCACAGTGAAAACTCAAAACAAGGTGGGGAAGGCCAGACAGGTTCCAGTGCCTGAGAAAGGACCCAGGGGCTGGTAAAGAGATTCTCTCCTCTGCTGTTGCTCTAGCTGCTAATACATATTTGCAGAGTGAATAAGGGAATGATTGGTTGTAGTTTAGAAACCTGTTGTGAAACCACACTATGAATCTGTCAGCTCAGCCTCCTTCTACCTCCCCCCACCTCGCCTCTCCTCATCTTGCCCCGCCCCTCTCTTCCCTTCCCACGTGATGGTGGAAATATGTGCTGCCTTCTATGGTCGGTCTGTAGACCAAGTCCTTTTCCCTACTTGCTGGCATGATTCCTCAAGATTAGTTAAGGCCAAAGTTATTACATTTCTATGTCTCCTAAAGGACACTGTAAATTGTTTGAGCTTCTTCTACTTAGACTACCTTAAACAAAGTTGAAAGACCTGTTTTTCCTCCTTTGCTCATTGTGAATTGCATTTGAAATGCATCTGTGAAACCCTGGGTGGTCGTGTGTGTGCGCGGTGCGTGTGTATTTATACATCCTATATCCGTATTTGAACTGATGGAGAGAAAAGCCCAGGACAAAATGAATAAATTCCCTCAACAGTCTCAAATTTTTCTTCAAATATAGAAACAGGGTGGGAGTTAATAAGTATTTAAAGTACTTGCAAAATACCTTAGTGAGAAGACATTGATTAATTAAAATGAAGTTTTGTGAGAATCTAATCTAAAATTGAAATGCATGTGTATTTCTGTTTCTATTTTTTAATGTACATTCTCTAGAATGATTAGAAATATTTAATATTGTTAATATTTTCTTTAAAGTCATGTATAATAAGGGCTTAGCAGCCTATCAACTAGAACAGCCATAAATCCACAATATCTTTACAGAGCCCCCAGAACACTAGAAATTCTTCAAGATGATCCAGGTTCTAAAACATTATGTTTACAAATCTTTTTTCTTGGTCGTATACTTTAGCATTGTGGTTATCAGTTCTTTTCTTTATAGCTGCAGACACACAACAAAGTTTGATATTTTAGGAATCCATTGGAACAAGCTGTTTTGATTTTGTTAATTCTCATGACATTTCTTTCATACAAGAAGAGAACTATGCTACTTTCCTCTTCATGGGAAGTTAGGTTGACTCACATGCTTGAAAAAAAAAGAACTTATTTTGAAAGTCTATCTTATAATTTCCTGTTTGGAGCATATTAAGTACTGATATTAAGACTTAGAAGAATCCTTACAAGTCACATAGATGAGACCTCTTTGCTCTATGAGTCCTCTGGGCACAGACTCTCCCCATTAGCCCCTTCTCCTCTTCCCTGGTATAGTAATCAGTGAATGATGTAAGGGAAAAATCATAGGTTTACAGGTATGCTCTTCTAAAGTAACTATCTGAAAGATAAAAGAGATGCTAGCCTACAAAATGGAACATAGCCACCTTTTAGAAGATTTTCGAGGGATAGTAGTTTTAGTCCAAGTGCTAACATCTCATCAGTTTGTCCCAATCTCTTGAGCCTGTAGTTGAGCCAAAACTCTCCTGAGCCAAGCTTTCTCGCAAGATTTCCTGTACTTCCTGTTTCTATGTGAGCCAGAAATACCATGAGAATGACCTTCCCTGTGGTATTTCTGCACTTCTACTGTGGAATGAAGATAATCCCATATTGGGGAGAATTTTTGTTTTTAATTGTACAGTATTTTTAATTTTCCAAATGTTCTAATGAAGAAGATTCCTCTTTGAGGATGAAAACTTGAGATGGCATTTTCCTGGCCTTTATTTCGACTATGAAGTATTCATGGTCAATGATTCAACATTTTGTAACTTCTCTAAGGTATTTTTACATGGAAATATGTAAAATTATATCGAGAATACAGTGGAAACTTATATCCTAGGATTTTTTTTAAAAGTCCTTCTTAAAGGAATGTGCAATGAAGAGTTATATTCTTAATACATTAGTGTATGTAACATATTATATCTTATATTTGTTTTCTTTGTTCTTAACCCCTTTGTTCCAAGGGTCAGGATATCCTGATGCTAAGTACTATTACAAAATAACTGAACAAAAATAAAAATAGTCAAACACTTAGGAAACTCTTCGGTTGTTATGTCAAGGAAGTTTGTAACTGAGGAGTGAGTATAAGACACTATTCAGGAAATATGCTAATAGAGGACAGCAGCCTACATGTGCTTATTAAATAAAATCATCTCAATTCTAGAGAGCTCAAATGCCCCCAACCTGATGGAAGGGTAAGATAAGAACTGGGAGGGCTGTCAAAAGTGGTAGAACTGTCAGACTGAGGCTTAAATCCCTTCATCTCTTAACAAACAGGGAAGTTTAAAAAGGCCCATCTTTCTCATAAGTGGGTCATTGATTATTTCCTAATTGGATTGTATGAATATCTGGTTGTTGTAGGAATAGCTGCTTGGTCAATATTTTAAACATGAAACTCATAAGCAGCAGTGTCCTAAATGTGTTTTATTGTTGTTTCTTGTCCTTAAAGATGTTGACCCTTCTTCACCCATTACGAAAGGTTTGCCAGCGTACTTTTCCATCCAGAAAAAAGAAAAGTCACTTAATTCAATGTAGAAAACTAAACTTCTCACCCATGGGTTTAGAGGAATAATCATAATAACAATAACAACGTGACGGTAGCTTTTGCTAGTTTCAACTTTTAAAACACGAGGTGAGGGAGATGAAAATAATACACACCCTACATTGGTCCTTATCCTCTCTCCTAAAGAAACAGCAAATGATTGTGTGATCAAACAGCCCCGAAAGGAAAGCAGAGCAGGAGCAACAGATTGTACATCAACAAAATAAAATGCCAAGCAAAATAAACCCTTTGCAATGCTGAGACATGAAAAGGAAAGATGGGATTGTTGCAATGGCCTCCCCAAGAAAATAGGAGTTAGCCACGTGAATGTCCAAGTTCAAGTTGCTCCTACCAACCCAATTTGCTGGCAAAATACCACCTCACTTTGATTTGTGTCAGGGCTTTTCACACTAGCTCCAGGGGACAGCCCCTCTGCTGTGCGAATTCTCACTTCTAGGCTGAGCACCTCTATCTCTGAACCTCGGGATCCAAGACAGGTGGCCCCTGATTATCCTCAATTCAACCACTGTTAGGTGGGGGTGCCATTTGTGGCCCAAATGTCATGTCCCCAGCGCTCTACCTCTGGAAAGCAATTCTTCGACACTTTCTTTTTGCTGTCATTTATGTCCCCAATGGATGTGCTTTAAAATTATTATTCCATCCCAAGCCATGTGTCCAGACTTTGCAACCTCACCGCACGTTTGCATGAGGATCTGGATGCTTCCCCAAGTCACTTCTTTCAAAGTTCGCTCTGGAATGTGATTCACTGTTATTTCCCTTCCAGCCGAAGGGCAGCTGAGGTTACAAAGGGATTGGACTAATAGTCCAAACTTCAGTGAAGTTTGCTGAGAACCAAGTGACAATGGGGAGAGTTATGGAGGAGGGGAGTGTGTGGACTGTGGTCCTGGGGAGCAACCCAGGAGCCTTTCGAATAACCCCAGCTCAGCGCAGACTGTGGTGGACCGGCAAGGTGGCCCCCGGCCAGACCTTCCAGAAAGGAGCAGCTGCGAATCGGTCCTGCCAGTGCTCAGTCTCCCCTGTTTTCTCCTCGAGGGCTGGAGCTGGGGAAACTTCTAGGTTTCCTGCACCAGGAGGGTGACTCCTTACCTGACCCCTTCAGGTAACTGGCCTCTGGAGTACCCCCTCTGAGAGGCTGGCAAAGAGGAGCCCCCCACCTCTTGGCGTGAAGTCCTCAAAGGCTAAACAAGCCACTTGACAAACTTTGACAAGCACCAAAACAGAACTGAGAACAAATAAATCGGAAGATAAAAAGCAAAGGCTGAAACCTCAATGGCTTCCCCCCCCCCGCTGTCGTTCCAGATGTAGCCTGGGATTAATTAAGTGCTGCGAAGTCAGTGCCTGAGAGAGAAGGGGGGGGAAATGCTTTCTCTCTCTAAGGAAGGAGGACAGGAACCGTTCTCACCAGTGAGAAACCTTGGGAAGTGAGTCGCCCTCATCGTCAGTGTTGTGGGGGGACTGGAGGGACGGGGGGCTGTGCCAGGCTGGAGGAGGCTTGCCTTTCCGAAGCTGGAGAGGATTTTCCGGGGCTTCGCCTTCCCCTGCCTGGGAAGAATTTCCCCTCTGGTAGCAGCGGCCGCCGCGGCGGCGGCAGCAGCAGCAACAGCCGCAGCCCGACCTCCTCTTCTGGGGACCAGGGCAGAATGCCTGTGCTCGAGCGCTATTTCCACTCGGCAGAGCTGGGCAGAAGGTGGACGGCCCCAGAAGGTGAGCTGCCCGCCCCCCTGGGCAGCCGGCCGGGGTGCCGGCAGGGGCCGCTGCCCTGGGACTTGCCAGAGATGATCAGGATGGTAAAGCTGGTCTGGAAATCCAAAAGTGAGCTGCAGGCGACCAAACAGAGAGGCATTCTGGAGAATGAAGATGCTCTCCACAGCATTCCAGGTAAACGGACTGGGAGGTGTGAGAGGTAGCAGGGCCAAGTCTGAGGACTTTCAAGTCCCTTCCTTGGAGAGCCCAAGATATAAAAATGGGAAAAGGAAGGAAGGCAAACTGTACCGCATAGGGCCCGAGGGTTGTGATTAATGAATGTTTGCTCTTTTATTGAAATGCATCTTAAAATTAAGAGTGATGTGGCAGGAGGAGCCTGAATAGTGGAAAATCAAGAAATCTGGGATCTGGGCTTAAGCTGTCATTTGATTGTCCCGTGGCTTAAGTGAAATTTCCTAAGCTTCAGTCCTGATAAGGAAGGGAAGAAATTGGGCACTTTTTAATGTCTGTCCTGTCTCTGCAATCTCTTGTTGATAAGCCAGTTGTCTCTGAGAGAATATTCTTCTTAGGTTGCTTTTTTGTAATGCTTTTTGCAAAGTAAACTATATTTTCTCATTTTAAACTATGAGTTTACAGCATGTATTCCAGTTCCCAGGAATGAGTTTGAACTGAAAATTTTTTATGTTGTGAGAAACTTGATAAACTGCCTTGTCTCAATTTCCCCTTTTGACAAATGACAATATTACAAATTTCCCCATTGATATTAGGAAAAATCAACTCACAAATGTGGAAATGATGATTCATAGGAGCTTTGTCACGTTATAAGAATGTGCTGTGTTTGGGACAGTTGAGAAGAACTTTGCTATATTTTTAACAGTGGGGACCACACCACAAACACATCTAGGATCCCTTTGGAGGATCCCAAGGTACTCTGATAACACCGTCAACTAAAAATGCAGGGTGTGCTTTGCCTTAGGGAATATGTTGGTAGCTATTTGGAAAGTGGTGGTTCACTTTAGAACGAATGTGAGCATGTGTTTATGCATTTGAAGTCTTGGCTAGCCCAATGCGTGGAATCCTGACATGCCATTGGTGGTGAGAGATGGGGAACTAGATGGAAAAGCTATACCAAAAATTACCTCTTCTTCTCATGGAAAGAGACTAGGAAATCAAAACTCAGCTAATTTTGTTTTTAATCATTTATGCAGAAACTTTTTTAAGTTGCCTAATAATCTAAAGAGAACATTATTAAAAAATAATGCTCTGGGCAAGAGGAAAACAGATTTGAAAGGAATTAAAAAACAAAAAGTGTTGGTCTCTAGTAAACAATGAATACTTAGGAAAGAGAAGGAAACCCATGAGACTGAGGTTTATGTGGCATTTGGGAGATGGATGCCCAAGGAAATGGGTCTTGGTCAGAAAAAATGAGGTAATGCTAAAGCCATCCCATATTTCATGTGAGTTCAAGAAAAATGGAAAAACCCACCTGGGCAGAAAACTTAACTATGACACTTCAACTTTAACCACTCTTGGTTTGTTTCAGTCTAGTGAATGATTAAAATGCATATTTCAAATTACAACTTTGGTAAAGCTACTTAATCTAACAGATGTTAGTTTGTCTGTAGAGATATGTGTATATTATTATTTATATTATGTGCTAGTGGGCATCTAATTCCTGAAAAAGCAACACTATAGAGAGAAAACAAAAGCCCTACAACTTTTTATCACTTCAAGTTACATTTTTTTCCTGAATGTCGTGAAGTTGAGCTAAATGAGTCTGAGTGTGCCCGCGGGCCCCTAACCTCTCCCTCAGTGGAATATAGATCAGTGGCCGAGCTGGTTCCCAGGGAGGCTGCTCCGTCCTCTCCTGGTACTCTCATCCTGCCTGCCAGGAAGCAAGATCTATTTCAGCACCTCCCCAAAAGCTGCCTGTTTGCCTCCTCTTCCTTCCCTGCTTCCCCAGCCTCAAGGAGATGAGGGGCTCACAGTTTCTGACATGGACAGAAAGCCATTTTTCATCCATATACCCAGCATGAGTCCATATGATGAAGCCCCAAAGGCGAGTTGCTTCACTTCCCAAATTGTCTTGCTCGTTCTCTCATCTTGTTGCTGAGGCCGTGGTTCCTCCTCTCATCAAGTTCTCTGTGCCAGTCTCACCCCACCAGCATGATGGTGAGGGAGTCAGGAGCACGTGCAGATTATTTCCAAAAGCCTGGCATCTTTCTATTTTTAGAAGAGCTGAAGTTGTGTATGGGGTTTAAGTAGAAGGCTCTTCAAAAAACACCAAGACACTGTCACTCTGTCTCTCTCAGATCTGACCCTAGCCTCAGAATCCTCAATTTAGAAATACTTTGACAAATGGAACTATCTCTGTTCCTCCACAGAACCTGAGACTTACCTTATGCTCAGAATGTCTTTTTGACATAGGCAACTGAAAATTTTCATTAAACCTACGAAATCTAGCTCACACATCCCTTTCTTTGTGATGGCTTCTCTGCTCTCCACCCCCCACCCCTAAATCTTCCCCCACAGGCATCTATTCCCTCTCTTTCACTCTCTTTACCTGTAAGAACTTCACATATTGCATTTCTAGTACACAACATTGGCCATGCTAGTAACAAAAAAACAGGAAAATTAAATACCATAACATTCTATCTGTGTTTCAACTGCGTGTGATAACAGATAAATAAGTTTACATTTCTAAAAACCATGAAACTGCAGAAATTCTGAAGAGCATCAACAGTCTAGAGAACTTTAGAGACTGAAGTCACTGTTTCTTAGTAAGCTGAATTTAACAGTAGAGGTTCTGGCTTTTCTTTTGCTTAGTGAGGGACATCATTATTTGTACTTGTACTTCTTAGTTAAGATTGGAACTTTGTTTCATGAGTGAAATAGAAAAGTGCTCTGAGATTTTGCTTAGGTAATAAAGGGAGAAAACAAAAGTAGTTGTGGAAAGATAAATGCATACATAAGTTTTCATGAGAAATATTTAAGATGAAGTACACTAAACTGTGAGTGATGGAAGACAGAGAGAAACAAGGTCTCCTGAAGAGAGTAAGCAAGTTCTACAGAGGAGGTCATACATGGGAATATCTTTGTTAGAGACTAATGCAACTTTTAAAGCAATGGGATGGATTTTGTTTGTTTTTTAAGTCTTTATTTAACAGAAAAGGACCAAAGGGTAAATAGCACAGAAGTACTAATTCTTACTTTGTTTTAATTGGAGTATAATTGCTTCGCTAATGTTTCTGCTATACATCAGCCTGAGTCAACTACATGTGTGCATTTTTCCCCTCCCTCTTAAGCCTCCCTCCCACCTCCCTCTGTGTCATCACAGAGCCCTGAGCTGAGCTCTTTGTGCTATATAGCAGCTTCCCACTAGCTATCTATTTTACACATGGTCCTGTATATAAATCAATGCTACTGTCTCATTTGGTCCCACCTTCTCCTTTCCTCCCACTCCCCTCCACCCTCCAACCCCCATCCCCATGTCCAGAAGACTGATCTTTAAAAAAAAAAAAAAAAAGCAATAAGTTGGGGGAGAGAATGGGGGTTGATAGGACAAAGAGAGAGTCTCAGCTTCACACATCTTGGGGCATGCTTCTAGGCATGGCCCCAGGAGCTGGACAATTGGCAGAGGCACTGCTTGCCCCAGAGAGGGACTCTGGAATGTATCGGCATTCTCAGATTTGGAGTTTTATCTCAGGTCCTTAACTTGTACCCAAGTATTTAATCTTATTAATGCTCATCATTTTCCCTTTATGAAGCAAATGAAGGATGCCTTAATTGTGTAGTTAACACAAACGAGACAAACAGGAATTTAAAGACTAAACAACTTGTCCAGACTCACATTGTGTCAGAATCAGACCATCTCAATCTTCCCAACTCTAATCCACAAAACTAATGTGATCAGGACACAAGCTGAGTAATTTAAATTTAAACCAAGACATTGTTTTATGGGTTATATATTGATGAGCAAACATGTGGACTTGGGAGGTAAGGTAAATCTTGGTCCACGCAGAAAAAAAAAAATTACCATGCAAAATAAGTCAAAGAATTGTGCCTCCTTTACATTTTTAAACTCATTTTATGGGCTTAGGTTTAAGTCAAGGTTCCAGTGCTGGGAAGATTCCCAGGAGTAGATGCCCATCTATTATCAGGAGAAAGTAAGCTTTCAAGCATGCTGGTGAAAGCATGCCCAGAAGAGGGGAGTGGGGAGAAGTAAGAAGGACAGAGAATAAATAAGCAGTTTCTTAAATGCTGTGAGTGCAAATATTATTCTAATTGTGATTCTAGTCAGCAACTTAAGACTAGACATCCCCTAGCAGGACTTGGTCTTAGTTGAATAAATAATTGGATTTCAGAATTCAACCAAATAACTGCAAGCTCTGTAGCTGTGGAACTTACCTTTCGTTTTGATATCTATGGTCTAAATTTTACATTATGTTTTACTTATTCATTAAGCTTGTTTCCATTTCAATAAACTTTGGTTACAGAAATATATAAAACATACACCTCCCTCAAAAAGAAAAAAGCATTCATTTTCCCCATAGCCATTATAACTTGTCCTGTCTTCAAGGAGAATAAAAATATCAGAAATTTGCTTTATACTGAGCCCTGAAAATCGAATGACTTCAGAAGAGAAAATATCTAAAAACAATTCACTGATTCCAGAAAGTAAAATTCAAATTGACAAAGGGGCTATTTTTAAATATCTCAAGTATCAAGCATGATATACATTTAATATGTTGAAGACTGAAATTTTTATTATTATAAAACCAGAAGCATTTATTAGACTGTAATATACACCAGGGACTGTGATAAGTGCCAAAGATTCATGGAGCAATCAAACTTAATAGAAGAACAATTATGAATTTATGAATCAGGATTCCATCTAGAACTTCACTTTGAAAACAAGCATTTGTTAGTTTAAACCTCTATGTCAACTCAAAGCATTGGCTATAAAAACTGGCCAGTAAAATTCAAAAACTCTAGTAAAAAATTCAAGCATATGTTCAAATACTCCTCATTATTAATGATTTCATTCACAGCAGGACAAATTGCTTTGATCAAATAATCAATTAGTCTTAACAGTAGATAACTTGACATTAGTCCATAACATTTTTCTGTGTTCTTATAGACATTAGCCTCCTCTCAATCTGCTGTTGTTGTTTAGTCGATAAGTCATGTCTGAATCCTTTGCAACCCCAGGGATGGTAGCCCATTAGGCTCCTCTGTCCGTGGGATTTACCAGGCAAGAATACTGGAGTGGGTGGCCATTTTCTTCTGCAGGGAATCTTCGCAACCCACAGATCAAATCCACATCTCCTGCATTGGCAGGCAGATTCTTTACCACTGAGCCACCAGGGAAGACCACTCAATCTGTAGCTACTGCATAATAATCATTGACAAGTCAATCCAGTCTTTAAATGTGAATGCAAAATTGAATGAAAACTGGGACACACCATCTCACTTTGAACTAAACCTGTTCTTCATCTGACTTCCTAGTTTTCATAAGTGGCATCACACCTACAGAAACCCTTCAAAACTTCTCCCTTCAGCTCTCCAAATCCACTTGGCTCCAAGTCCATAAAATAAGTTAAGAGTACCAGGGTGTCGTTGTAGTATTGAGATTTTTAAAGGTTTAAGACCTGCCTCTCTGTTGTGAACTGTGTAAACTGTACAAATTACTTCACTTTTCTGCATCTCCATTTCCCCTCCTTTAAAAAAAGGGAGTTAAAACAGCAACCTCTGCAAAAGGTGAGTATTAAATGAGATGATATTAAAAAGTACCTTAAAAAGAGTCTATATCCTACCCCATTCTCAATAAGTGTTCACTATCATAATTATTGATATTGCTGCTATTTCCTCAACAACTTACATCCATTGTTTTCTTTCTATTCCATTATATGACCCTGAGCTAAACCTCAGGTTGTTTGGTCTATTATCTTCCAATAGCCTAAAATGCCAGTACTGTCTTTGTACCCCTTCTTTGTCCTCCATCATTTAGATAAATAACATCAAAAGAAAAATCAGAATACAGCCCCCGTTCAAAATCATTCAGTGATTTTTCATTGCCTATGAAGATAACCCAAATTCTATTATTCTGCATCCAAAGCTCTCTACTCTCTGAAACTAGTTCACTTTCCCCACCTTATTTGTCATTATTGCCCTCTAAGCCCTTGTATTCCACTGTGATAGGACAAACATCCCACAGCCTCCAACTTGCTTTCTGCTTATCATCGCAAATACCTAAAATTACTTTACTTGCCTCCATATCCCCAATTCCAGTCATCACTGAGGACCACACTCATGTGTCATACCCTCCACAAAGTCTCTCTTGTGGTCACCGAGGAAGTGTGCCTTTCTCTTCTGAAGTCTCACTGAACTTTCTTTGTATTTATTTCACAGGCAAATCACTTCTTTATTTTATTATAATTAATATATATTTTCTTCCTCCCCTCCTAGATTTTCAGCTTTTTGAGAATCTGGAGAACATTCTATTTTCTTTGTGTTCTCCCTAGCATCTTTCACATGTCAGCCCCTCAATACACTTTGATAAGTGAAAAAAAGGAAAATTATCAGAAGGAATAAAATAGCTTACAAATTGCCATTAAATGCATGAATGAACTTTTTTTCTAGGCACAGATTACTTAAGAAATATGAATTCCAGCTCTTCCTTTTAATGGAATTATTTTTAAACTTATGTTCTGGCAGAAGATCAAGATTAGTCATTACAGCTTTTAAAGGAAAAGAAAAGAATACACAAGAGTGAATTTCAAAACCATTAAAAAGGTATCAAGTATGTGCAGAACTCATATGAGACAGTTCTCTCTTCATATAGAGGAGTTGTCATGTACTGATAATTATCAAATTTTAGAGTAAATGCATGTAAATTATGCCTGCTTTTATATACTTTTAAAATAATTACTCTGTTCATGAATCTTGGAACATTTTACATCAACTAAAGTTTCAAAAGTTGCTTCTTTTACAGATAACACTCCGTATATTCCTCAACGTAATTTCAAAAATAGATGCGGAAGGTGTGTGTTTACCCGGTTCTACAAATGAGCTTTTGAGGGGATGAAGCTGAATGGAGGATGTTATTCCCACGTCCTCTGCTCTTTGCCTAGAAACAGCTTCTTTTTTCTTTTCTTTCTCTCCTTCTTTTTTAAAACAAGGCTGGTTTCACTGGACAGCAAAGATTGACGTTTGTATCTAATTTCTAAAAGGAAAACATTAGAAACATTATTATTAAAAGACCAAAAGCTCCAAGTTACTTTTTAATCCACAGAAGTAGCTGAAAGTGTGTGCTGTCTTCTATTATGTGATTATTTTCTCTCTTTAATTATCAATACACTCCAAAGTACATGGTAGGTCCATATCACCATGTGAAAAATATGATACAGAGCAAAGCTCAAAGTACTTGTGATTTAACACAGTGCACTAGCCTGGATGTACTCACAATGTAGGCCTTGTTCTTTGTTTTTCTGTGTATGTCTCTCTGCCTTTCCATGTATTTGTATTTAGAATTGACTTTAATTTCTGTGTGTGTGTGCTCAGTTGCACTGTGTTCTTTGCATTGTGACCCCATGGACTATAGCCTGCCAGGCTCCTCTGATGGATCTTCCCAGGTGAGCCTGCTGGAGAGGGTTGCCATTTCCTCATCCATGGGATCATCCTGACTCCGGGATCAAACCGGTGTCTCCTATGTCTCCTGAATTTCAGGTGGATTCTTTTACTGATGAGCCACTGGGAAGCCCTAAAATATTGAGGGCACTCCAAGAGTTTGGATTTGTATCTGTGTACTTGTCTCAAATTTCCTCAAACTACAAACTTATCAGAGACCCTTGCTTCAGAGTACTTCTCACCTAAAGCAATACATATGGCATATTTTATAAATTATACAGTGAGCCCCTGTCCTGAGCATTTTGTTATGACTACGTGTGCTTAGTCACTCATTCACGTCCGACTCTTGTGACCCCATAGACCCCCCCAGGCTCCTCTGTCCATGGGATTCTCCAGGCAAGAATACTGGAGTCGGCTGCCATTTCCTTCTCTAGGGATCTTCCCAACCCAGGGATCGAGCCCACATCTCCTGCATTGCAGTCAGAGTCTTTACTGACTGTGAGAGAAGACTTCTATTACTATAGAAGAACCTATAGGTTACTATCTTTATCATTAGGAACAAGATAAAACCTAAAAGTCAGTCTTGTGTGCAATTGGAAAGCATAATTGACAACACAAAGCAGGATTTAGTTGTATATGGTCTTAAAAGTGGGTCCAAGGGACCAAGCCTATTCTAGAAAACAAAATCCCTGGAGATAAAAAGATAAATTTTGAAAGAGATTGAGTAACATGCTATTGCATGTACCTGGTAGTAGAAATTGGAAGGTGGAAAAGCCAAAAAATTGTAAAATAAAATCAAGGTGAGAGATATAATGGGAATGAATGCAGATCTTTGGTCAAGGTACTGAAAAAGAAAATTAAATAGTCAAGGGTAATAAGACATATAATGTAATCATTAGAAGTTTTCCCATTGGATCCCCAAATGTTCCTCAACCTCTGGAATTAAAGCCAAAACACAAGATTCTCTTTTTTGCTTCCTTCTCCATCTTTTTTTTTTTTTCTTTTGGGCATGGCACACAAATATTAATATCTCACAGAAATCTATAGACTTGATGAGCATTTCATAAAACCACAAAACATACTCATTTAGAAGATCTCTGACAAAAAATTCATTCGAAAATTAGAATTTGCTGAAGAAAATGACTGAGAAAAAAAAGAGAAGGGGACAGGTAGAGCCAAGCATAGGGCACCAAGGAGAAGGAAGAAAGATGAGGTCACTGCAGAAAAGTTGGATCCAAGTATAAGAAAGTGTCAGTCACCCAGTTGCGTCCAACTCTTTGTGACTTCATGGACTGTAGCCAGCCAGCTTCCTCTGTCCATGGAATTCTCCAAGCAAGAATACTGGAGTGGGTTGCCATTCCCAACCCAGGGATCAAACATGGGCCTCCTGCATTGCAGGCAGATTCTTTACCATCTGAGCTACCAGGGAAGTAGCTAAACCTAAGAAGCATAATCAAAAACACATACAGAAATAAAGAGGAAACCAGTCACTGTTAAACACATTTGTCACAGAGATCTCACATTTCCACATTCAAAGGTAAAATAAATGTACCCGATTTCTTTTCATCCCCTAATGCAATCTTCCTCTTGAACCCACCCTAATGAGGGGTAAGAAAATTTGAACTAGTTAGCAAGGCGGTGGCCAGTTTCTTCGGGACGAAGTGACTTCTCTTGGGTGAATACTTCCTCTCCTTGCTCCTCTCCAGGGCGCTGTCTGATGGCTGGGTCTCAGGCTCCCACATGCTCATCTGAGCGTTTCAACCACACGCAAGGCAAAGCGGCAGTCTGAGACAGGGAACCGTGTCCATCTGACCACTGGGCTCTGTCTGATTCTCCTCCCTACAGTCCTCCAGCGTGTCAGGAGCAGATGGCCTAACCCTGTGTCATAGCACCTTTCCCCAGAGGAGGAAGCTTCAGTGTTGAAGGGACAAGAAACCATATCCACAGCCTACCTCTCTGCGCTAGTGAGATCTGATAAATGAGAGTGCCTTTATCTTTTCACAAAAGCCGATTCTTAAGATCATTGTTCTGCCACACACACACACACACACACACACACACACACACACACACAAAAATAAAACAGAAAGCCTTACTCTGATGCAATGATGAATAGTGACTCCTTTCTCTTTTCCTTCTTGCTATGGTATTCCTAACCATACCTAGTGGATGCCTCTGATGAGGTGGATGGGGAAGATACACACAGGAGCGTGCAAAAGAAGAACCACATGGATCTGTTTCCAAAAATGTGGTCTCCGTTATGCACTGGTGTGCCGCCATGTGCTGCGCCCTCTGCTTGAGAACTGCCTACTCAATATTGTTTATTTTGGTTACGTTCTCATGCATGTGCTGTGTCCGATCATTCTCCCCTTTCTACTCCCTCTCTCTTTCTCTTGAAATATGCTCGTGCATTTCTGCAACCATCTCAGGATTCTGACACAGAAAGGTTCAACTCAATGATCATAATGCGTGAAACAGGACGCCTACAAGTCACACTTTTCTGATCAGGTTCCCCGTTGAAAGCTGAAGTTTTATATCTAATGTAAATTGAAATTGTTGTCATAATCATACAGGCATGGTACTTGGGTCAGGTCTGATACATTATTATCACTGCTTGAATGTGCTAATTGGAAATTTCTGAGAGTTCTTTTTCTCCTTTCTCTGCACCTTGCCCCTAGGGAGAAGATTGGGTTGGAGGGCACTGAGAGAAATGTATTGATATGAAGAGCAGGATGGCTACATATTATAAGAGGGATCCTTATTTTTTCCAGTGTTGTAACAGGAACCATTATTGCCTCCTCCATGGTAGCTGATACTGCTTCTCCTTCTCTGCCCTCTCTATATCTCAGTTGAGGTTGAGATACATTTTTTTGTGCCCTCGTTATCTCTTTTGAATAGTAGTTGAGTTCTGTGATGTTTTTCTTGGAGTAGTACTTAATTCTACAATAGAACAAAAGAAAATATTTCCTTGTCAATTAAATCAGCATATAAAATCAAGAACTATGAATTCACTGGACTTAAAAACTCTAAGGCAGGTGATTTCTACCCTCCTAAATCCTAAATGCCCTATTCTTTGATTTGGTGATGCATGCACCTAGAATGTGAACAGATAAAATTGGCCAAAAACAAATCTGGCATTGAAAACATTTTTGAAAATATTTCAAACACTCCAAAAATAATTAGAAACATTCTAGGAGGTCACAGAATGGAAAATGACGTTTCAATATGATGTTCAAGTATTTAGCTTATTCTACAATACAATAAGCATCAGTTGAATGGGAATGTATTCCCCATTTAGAAATAGAAGAAATTGAGACCTGTATTTACTGGTTGTTTATTCAAGATCCTCGGAAAGGGAAGTAAGTGATTCAAATTTCTAGATTTATTCAATTTTTTAATTGAACAACTATCTTCTGAGTGTCTACTCAATGCACAGCATTGTTACTGTCCCTGAGAGGAAAGCAGAATGAAATGATATCATAACCTGTTAGAAAATACAGGTCTATAAACAAACTGATATTGAGGTAGAATGGCATATGTTTTAAGATATAGTAGAGATAATACTCTGTAGAAACACTGAAGAAGGACCAAGTCTATTGATTCAACCAGGTTTTGTTGGTTTTTTTTTAAGTGATTATCATGTGCCAGTCTTGGTTCCTTAGAAAATAAAAATTCATGAACCAAGAAAGTTGAGGTAAATGGATGAATAGATGAATAGATGCATAGACACAGACAGATAGAGCAAGCTAGGTAGGTGACATATGTTAAACTGGAGGTACCTACGCTGGGCTTCCTCGGTGGCTCAGTGGTAAAGAATCCACCTGCAATATAGGAGACACAGGAGATATGGGTTTGATTCCTGGGTTGGAAAGATCCCCTGGAAAAGGGCATGACAACCACCCCCCCCCCAAGTATTCTTGCCCGAAAGATCCCATGGACAGAGAGCTTGGCAGGCTGTGGTCCATGGGGTCACAAAGAGTCAGACACCACTGAAGTGGCTGAGAACACCTACATACCTACACAAAGTCAGTTCCAACACACAAGAGAGTGATTAACTCTGTCTGAATTATGGGTGGTAAATGAGTCTTCAGAGGGGAGATTATTTTGAGGTACCATTCAAAGTAAATTACATTTCTCCAAATGAAGAAGAAATGGAGGACATTTCAGAAAAAAAGAAATAGTATAACAAAATTCAGGGAATTCTGGCAATGCCAAGTCGTGAGATATGAGTATTTCAGGAAGATGAGAAATACTTCTAAGAATGAGACTAGAAAGGCATACTTGGGGGCAGGTTACCATGGGCTTAATATGCCTTTCTAAGGAATGTTTCCTCCAGGCAATGAGAAGATTTCAAATAATTTTAGTGGGAAGTGATAAATTTTACATTTTAGAAAGGTCACTCTAGCAACAGTGGCTGGTGGAGAGCTGGACTTGGGTAAGGGTACCAATAAATTTCTAACCATCAGTTTGATGTTCATTGAAAGTTTTGAGATGGTAAATATTTTTCTTTAACTTACAAACCAACTTTCCCAAGTGCTATAGCATCTTACAAGAAATAAGACACAAATCATCAAGCCAACACCCTTTACCACCTGACACCACCCTGTCCTGAAGAATTTACATCCCTGATGCTCTTTTACCCAGACCTCCCTTTCAAAATCATGCTCATCTTCTCCCCAAATTCAAAACCTGACACAGTGTATCCCCCCAATCTCAGAGCACTCTATCCCTCTTACTTTGCCAAGTTATGCTTCTTCCTGTCTTCAGGTTGCCATGATTTTTTTAAGCAAACAACTTTTTCAAGGCTATGTGTCACAGGATGGATAAGAAAATGTATAAGAAAAACTCAGTTCTTATGTAGCTTATAATGTATCAAGTTAGACAGAATTACTTACTCAAATACAAGAGTATGACAGATACTCCATGAGGACTGGACATTAACTCACCCATCTCTGTAGTGAGACAGGCTGTGTGTGGACTGGTCATGATAGCTATGTCTTTAAACTAGTTAAGACCTCAATAAGATGTGACAAGGTGACTTTCTTGGTGAAGGAATTAATATGAATGTAGGTACAGAAGCAGAAAAGCACGAGAAACTGTTGAGAAATGAAAATTAGTCAAGTTAACTTGCTCTGATGTTTGGCGTAAAGAGTAGTGAGGGAAAAAAATGAAGACATTATATCAAAAGGACCAGAGTTCACATGAACAAGAAATCTTAACTTTTGTAGAACTACTGAAAACTGCTAAGGGGAAAGTAGAGAATTCTTTGCACTGTATAATAGAAAGTGCCTTTATGATCATCTAGTTAAACCTCTGCATTTTCTTAGGTAAGAAAGTTTGACGTACTTAGAGGTTACCCAATATACTTGGAAATAATTCGTGGTTCCTTGATGTGCAGCCACGCTGTTGACTCAGCCATGCTTTCTGCCATGGTCCAAATTTTGTCTCTCAACTCCAAAAATACCTCTCTACATGATAATCTCTCTAAATCTAATTTTCTATCCTTTTCATCCCAAGTGCCAGCATCTCTGTGCCTGCATTCTGTAAACACAAGAGAGAATTATAGATGTACCAATAAATGCTTACTGAGGTGTGTATGTATACAGGTATCTTTCTTGTTTTCAACTATAAATTGTTGTGGGCAAGTCCCAAGCCCTCTCTTTGTGAATTTCCCCATCTAGAGTGTCTGCAGTGCACTAAAAGGGCAGTTGTTCACCAGAAAAGAATGTTAGAGGTGAGAATTTAAACAGGATGGTGAGGTTAAAGGAAGTTACATATAAGATAAATAGAGATGGTAGTTGCTGGTTGCTAAAACCATCATAAATGAAATATGTCTGTGACCCTGTTCTGCTTGTTTCCACCTGTCACTTGGAGACAGAATTTCAGGGTGGGGGAATGATGGACCAGACAGAGCCAGTGCGTGTGGCTGTTGGTAGCTTAGGTCTGTAGTACATTTACCCATAAACCATTGAGGATTAACCTCTTGATCCCTCAGGTTCTATTTGCAAACATCAGTGGGGAGTTCAGAAAGCAAGTTGAAGATTTAGCTACATTTAGGCGAGATTTGATGAAGCTCATCCTTAACCATCCATTTTTTTTCTTGCTTGCTTCTGTAAGGTGTTTGTGTTTGCAAAGGAAGAGTATAGCCTTTCATGGCCATTTTTCCTCCTTTTTCCTCTGAAACTCTCTCCTTTCTCTCTGAAGCCTTCTTGGCTGCTTGAATTGTACCATTCACAGCCTGCTTGCTGGTTACCACCCAAATAAGGTAATAGAAACATAATTGAAGTGGCTTCTTCTTTTTAATGAACAATAGACCTTGTTCCGTTAAAAATAAGACCCTACTCTGAATCATTACAGAAACTTTTTTGATGTTTAAAAAGAAATGTCAGTGACTATGAGGGAGGTGGTGGCGGACAGAGTTTTCTGATGTTGTTCTTAATTATTTGTACTTCATGCTCCCCATACCTCGGGCTCTAGCTGAGGCAGAAACGGTGAGATGCCACAAAATAACCCTCTCTCGAAGTATATTTGGCCTGACAGGAAACAGGAAATACCAGAAAAGATCACAAGAAAAGCTGTAATCATAAGATTTCTAGCCTAATTCTTTTGACGTAAGCAGTTTAGATAAGTCAGATAAGCAATCACAAGCATCCGCGAGCGCTACAGTGCCAATCCAAATACCCCGAGTGCATCTTCCACCCTTTTGAACTCTCTCATTGTTGTTTTGCCCCTGCCCTCCTCTCTTCCCCACAAGAAGCATATCCTGAAATTGTGAATTATGGATTAATGTCAACATTAAGGTATTCAAAGACATTACACAGAGCTTCTAAATTGGTCCTATAGCCAATTCAGCTTGCTCAGGGCATTATAAATCTCGGATGAAGCTGACTGTTAATAAGATGTAGAAACTAACTCTGGTTTGTCTCAGAAGGAGTTTGCTTCCTAAAGTTTAACTTTCCCAATCTTGACAACTAAGCTATGGCTACGACATGTCTTTGATAATAGGCTAAAAATATATTATATAAAAATATAGATTATATATATATATTATATTAAAAATTATATTAAAAAATAGGCTAAAAATATATTACCCTACCCAAAATATACCAAAGTATTCAGTGACTTCAATCATCATTATTATCACTTGTCTTTGGGCATCACCACCTCCATTCCACAACAGCAAATTATTTATGGATTGGTTAGATATACACAACACACGAAATATATTCCCCTATGAAAAGTTTTCAAAACTTCAGAACCAAAACTATGGAATTCAACCATTAGGTCATAAGCAAAGGCACATGTATGAGCTGTTCAGAGGATGAGGTAAGAGATTAAATCAAGATTTAAATAAATATTGCAATAACATATAAATTTAAAATAAAAAATGTTGAGAAGAACTTATTTATATGGCATCTAATTCTAAAAAGATTTGTAAGCTTCTAAGAAGGTCATAATAAGCCATAAGTATACAAAGACATCCTGTCTGGATAAAAGACAAAAACCATATAGTAAAGTAGGAGGGAAGGAGAATAAATATACAAACTGATTGAGCAAAACTGAGATTTGAACTTCCTAGCAGGCAGGGTGAAAGGGGAAAGAGTATGATTACAGCATTCATTGAAAAAAAATTTTTTTCCTGGCTTTGAGTATGTGGAGCAAGTTTTGCTGAGGACTCCCTGTATGATGATGGAGGATGTCCTTCTTAGGAGTTTAATATGCAGCTATGTAGAGGTTCATCTCAGTGAGGGAGTTTTACAGACTTTCTCAGTGATAGATGGTTCCATAGAGACTATTCATTGGGGAGACAAAAGTGAGGTGGCCCAACTGTGACTTTGGGGTGGTCTGACCTAAGCAGTCAGCATAAAAAAGGGTCAAGAACACGTGCATAACTATGGGAGTGAGAATGAAAGTGTGTAACCTCAGGGAGGAAATGCAAGCTTCAGCTGAGGGTTCGGTTCCTGTGAATGTGTTAAGTTAGGTTATAGCCACTGGGACATCCAACAGTTCTACTAATCTCCTAATGGGTGTACCTGCTTTTATAATCATTAACATGCAAAAAGAAAAATTAAGAAGCAAATGCTTCCTCTTAGATGGTAGAAGTGATTTTATATTTGTCTTTGGTCATGCCAGACATTTGCTGTAATTAAATACATATTGGTAAGGAGTCCTAATTAACACATGGGTGATTCTTGAGGCTTTACGGAATTTTTTTACCTGCTACTCTTTACTTTGAGTAGCAAAACTAAGCCCTTTATTTCATCCATGTTTCCCCAGCATATAAACCCATGTAAATGCTCAAAACTTACATGTTGTATTAAAAGTTCAGAGTAAATAATATCTGAATGCATTTTTCATTTTATTTGAACTCATTTCCCATACTTCACCTAACATTCTGCTCAGTGAAAGCCCTTTTAATACTTCCCATGGATTCAGAAAATTGAAAAAAGTGTATGTGTTCAGATTAAGAGATAAATACTATATTCAAGGAAGCACAGTAAGTATTGAAAAGAAGTGGATTTATTTCTATTCAGTGCAAAAGTGATGAGCAGCTGGGTGTCACTATATCAAGAGCTGCAGTCCAGACATCTTTTCTGAGACCACTGCCAAATAAAACTTACCAAGGAGGGTTACCGAGGAGTGTGTGTTCGGACAAATTAATATCAGAAAGAAAACAGGCTTTTGCTTTGCCCAATTATTATATGCTGGGCAATGATCTTGCAAAATAAGTAAGGAAAAGAGTAAAAGATGAGAGAAAGCATAATTGGGCTTTCTAAAAAGAACAGTAGAGTTTAGAAAGGAAGAAGGAGGCCTGAGCTAGATAATGCCAAAGGTAGCACAGAGAATAGAAAGGGGTGGAGTCTGAATGCACTGGAAAGACTTGTTACTATATCTTCTAACTTCTTAAAGCAGAGCTGCTCTTCCTCACAGGTTGCCAAGGTCAAGGTGAGCCCTTTATTATCAACAGTTGCAATATATTTATATTATCAATTTTTGTCAAGCTAAGCCAGTTGGATAGCTTTGCACTTTAATTGAAAACCAAGCTTGAACTAAGGGCCAACCAAGATACATGCAGAACAGGCATGTGGTATACTAACTAGGCTGACTTGGAATCAAGATAATATTCTCTAGAGACCTCTGGACCCACCTCTGAAGTTGTTGAATTCTTTCTATACTCACTGTTGATGTTTGCTCTTGCCCCATGAAGTTGAAATTTGAAGATCATAAAGGCTTGTTTCTCAGGGAGCCTTCAGTTCTCTCCTCCTTGGGGAACAGACTCCATTTTTATAGGGTTTATTTTCTTTCCTTTTAATCTTATGAAAAATTAATAATTGCCTACTACCCATTACCCCCTTTAGTCCTATTATTGGGGATACTTCCTTTTACTTCATTGTCATGGTTAAAAGGTGGACTCTGGAGTCAGGCTGCTTTGTATTTTTACTAAACTCCTTGGACCTCAGTTTTTCCTTCTGTAAAATGAAAATAACAATAGAAACTTCATTATGTGCAAGATCAAATCAGACGGTCCCTGTAAAGAAACTAGCAAATTGTTAGTGCGTTGTAAATACTTTGTAAGTGTTAATGGTTATTATCCCACACTATTCTTATTTCTAATAATTACTCAGAAATAGTAAGGTAGCCTTTTAGTTTATCGTCGAAAAAACAGGGAGCACTTAATTTGCATTCCTTCATCCAAGGTGCGTTACTCTGTGTCATAAATAAAGTGGGAAGAAAAGTCATAGAACAGGATTTTGGCCTAATTATATTTGCAATTCCAGTGATACAATCTTGAAAGTACCCTTTGCTTACCATTTTTAATCAAATATTCATCTGTTATACATTAGCATATAAAGTGAAAACTAATTCTTCTAATCTTGCAATTGTCAAAATGTTCTGATTTATTTGGGGTGAAGAAATGGAATTTAAGTTTTGGTTGGGTCAAAATACATGCAAAAGTAATTTCTAAAAGCACATTGAATTTTCCGGTATTCAGTCATCAACTAAGTTCTCAGCTAAAATAAGTTAAAATGTGAGAGGCTTGTGTTCTCATTTTTGAGTAGTCAGTTATTTATGGTATGAATGTTCACTCAACATCAGAAACCTGTTTAATCACAAAGAGTATTTTACTTGAATTTAGTGGGACTATATCTGAAGACAAAAAAAAAAGACAAAAAAAAGTCGGTTCATAACATGTTTCCATTAGAATTCCAGCCACAACTTTTTAGGAATCAAGATTGATCACTTTTGACAAGCAGCAGACCTAGCCAAAGCACCACAGAGCTGAGAAACTTCTCAGAAACAGGGTTTTGTGAGGAGATCAACATAATGGCTCATTTCCTAATGGAACTGGCAGGATTGGATGTCTTCTAGTTATGTTGAAGAAAAACCATTAGTTTCTCATGAGATTTTAGAGTTTCTAGTATCTTCAGCTGGCGACAAAGGCACCCTGAAATCATATAATATCTGCTTTCCCCAAAATGTCCAAAGACACCTGAAACTACCAGTATGTTTGTTGAACAAAGACTGTGTCTCCATTCCACCTCCACGGTCTATTTCTTGGGAACTCAGCAGCAAGGGAGAAATAACAATCAAAGGGAATTAAGAAAAAGAATATCTGGTTAATTGCTTTCAGAGGAATGGATTAGTAAAAAAATTATCCCAGTTCAGAATGGACAACTCATTGTAGCCCTAGTATATGATATTCCAACTTTTTGAGTAATGTTAGTTTCGGGAAGCTTATATTCCTCCCATCTTATCGCCCAAGTATCAGTTGGTGTTCTCTCAAGCTGTAAAAAGCCTCCCAGGTAGTGCTAGTGGTAAAGAACCTGCTTGCCAGTGCAGGAGACATAGGAGAGGTGGGTTTGATCTCTGGGTTGGAAAGATCCCCTGGAGGAGGGCATGGCAACTCACTCCAGTATTCTTGCCTGGAGGATTCCATGGACAGAGGAGCCTGGTGGGCTACAGTCCATGGGACTGCAAAGGGCTGGACACCACTGAGGCAACTTAGCACGCATGCGTGCTACAAAATATGTGATTTGGGAAAGATGAAATGAAGGGAAGAGGGCTTTTTCACAGATGGTATTTTACAGAATGCATAGAAAAACATACTGCATCTTGTCTATGTACTTTAAAGGTCTATAGACCAAAATGAATTCCACTGAGGACACTAGTTTGAAAGAAAAGAGTGATTTACTTAAGAAATAATTTAATAGAATGTAAGGCTTTTAGGTTCTGCTATGAAAGTATCAGAAATACGATTGGGAAGTCAGCAACCTAAATACACATAATCCACTTTTCAGATGCATGAATTCTGAATGAGCCACCCTGAGCCCCTGTTCAGCCTGAGCAGTGCTGACATGTCAAGTTGACCTGTGCTTTGGACCAGAGGTGGTCTAATAGCAACTTTACAGCATAGAAGTGACTCATGGTTGAGGCAGAGAGAAGATAGAAGAATGAATGCCGTTGCCATCCCTGGTTCTGGTCTCTCTGGAGTTTCTCAATGCAATGATACAGAATTAATCAAATCCCTGGATGTGGATTCGAAAGACACCTTCCTACTTGCTATGCAGATGTAAACGTTCCTCTGTCTGCACCAGAGCCAGCCAAAGTGTGAGCCGTGGAGACCTGAGCTTTGATGGAACCTTGCCAGGGAGCACAGTCACTTGAAACCAAGCCCATGTTTGGTTTAAGCTCAGAACGACAGCTTTGGCAAGGCTGGGGGCAGGAGGAGGGTGATGTTTTGCTGCATTTGAGCAGGAAAAACCAAGGCGCTAGGCATAAATTTCTCAGTTTTAATTATGCAAACTCCAAGAACATAGTGGCTGTTTGAATAATATCCTAAAGTCCACTTGATTAATCTCCCCAAACCATGCCTTTCAGTTTTCATAACTATTTCACGTTCAAGATTTTAGCTCTCACCTCCTCACAGTTGAAATAAATGAACTGCTTTCATAAATAAAAGGCTAAAATCTTACTTTTCAATTAAGAAAATAGTGATGATGATGATGTTAGGGACATTAGATATCACTTTACTGAAAGTATTTGCTATAAATTCATCATTGCCCATCCACCAAAACTTAGACCTCTGCCATACCTAGAGAGGGACACACAAAAAATTACAAATTACAACCCCTTCCTCCTGAGAATTTACAATGCAGTTTGGAATCAAGAAATTGAGCATGAAACATTATTAACAATTCAAACCCTTATATTCTGATGTAAAATATTAGCCTGAAAAATTAGAATCCATCAGAACCAAAATGAATAATTATTTTAAATCTAATTGATAAAAATGAATATCTAATTAATCCCTCCTTCCTTAGCTAATAACCTTTTGGCAGAGCTTTTTTCCTGAATAAGTGTTATTTCTAAATCTAGAGACCTAATGCACAGCATGGTGTCAACAATATACTGTATTGTATACTTGCAGTTTGCTGAGAAGATAGATCTTTAGTTAAATCTTCTCAACACATGCACACAATGGTAACTAGATGGAGGTACTGGATATAATAATTAGTTTTATTATGGTGATCATTTCGCAATGTATACGTATAACCAAACATCAAGTTGGGTACATTAAATATATACAATTTTTTGTGTCAGTGAATCTCAATAAAGCTGTTTTTAATATTTAAGAATAATAATAATAAATAAGAAGGCTTTGAATAATCCCTGTCACTAAATATGTGCTCAGTAAAGTCCAGGTTTTAACCACTATGTAACAGAGCTGGGGTTGTAATTCTCTGCTTCTGACTCCAAATCTAGGGTTCTTTTCACTTTATACACATCCTTCTATACATCTACTTCTTTAAAAAAAAAGAGAGAGAGAGAAAGTAAAGTCCTCTGAGTTGTCTTGGTTGCTCTTTCAGGGCAAACCCCAGCAGGAAGATTGTCATACTATTTCCAAAAAGATTATGCTGGGCATGGTGTTGCCTTTAATATTGTAGATGCTCAGTAATGATTTCTGGAATGCATGAATGTAAATGAATGAGACAAATGCTATGAGGTTGACTGCCACCCTCTGTTTTATTTTCCTCTTGAGTAAATTCAGTTATTAGCTAGTAGCATAACAAATAGCTTTACTTCTGAATGAATCAATGTTACTGTTAATAGCATTGTTTATGGGGGAGTCTCATCAAGAGAATAAGAAATTCTTCACTAATTCAAGGATAGTTGTTTTAGGTAGAGAGGCCTGAGAACTAGTCTAAAATCAGGAACCCTTAGGCCAGTAACTTAACCTTTAATGACTCCTCTCCCTCTCTTCCTCCCCCATCTAATGAAGGAGGACACCCTTACCTGCCAAATCTGAAAGTTAAAGAGGTTGTGAAAACAAAGACAAGAGTACCTCTCAATATGTTCAGCTACTTAGCAATAGCCCACAGAGGTCACACGAGATGTAATCAAACCCAACCACCTGTTGGGTAACATCCAGCAAGCCTGTTCCTCAAGCAGAAATCATTAAGTGAGCATCTAATCCATGCTGGGCATCGCACCAGGCCCCAGGAGGCACAAGGATGACTAAGACTAGGATACAACCGGCCGGCAATTGAGAACGCAACTCAACATACCCAGCTTTGAGGCCCGCTCCGTTGCTTACTACATGTGATTCTTGGCAAAGTGTCCAACCTCTTGGTCCTCGGTCTTCTCCTATGTAAGTTAGTACAGTTCCTGGTACATTGCCAGACCTCAAGCATGGGATATTAGCATTACTGAAGCAGCCCTCAAGGAACTCATGGTCTAGTGAAAAGACAGAAATGGAAATAATCAAATACTCTGTGCTACTTGCTGTGATAGAAGGCAAGCATCTGTGAGAGTATAGAGGAGTGAAGACTTACGGCCTCAGAGGTTACAGTGTGGTCATAAAGTAAACTGTGTTCTCATCCACCACCTTCACGGGGTAAATCCTATTACCCTATTACGTGCATGGGAAAACAAAGGCACCAAGCGGTTAGGACAGTTGCCTTAAAGCCACACAGCTAAGTGAGACAGAATTTGAACTCACATTTGAGCTCTCTAGAGCTGATACTATTAACCAGGATGGCACACAGCCTCTTTCCTGGGAGGATTTTCAAAGGATCGGAATGTTGCCATGTAAACAAAAGAGAAGAAAACCATTTAGGCCTGAGAACAGTAGCTCTGGGCTCCTGACAGACTTCCCTCCCGCCACCTCATCCTCTCACCTCCAATGCCCAGCTAGGCTCCAGACCAACTTCAGAGCCCAAACTCCCTCTCTAGAGTGGATCTGCAGTCGTTTTCAAGACCCTAGATTCAACTGTTGGCTGAGATGGTCCTAGGAATGCACTAGAATCTATCGGCTGATTCTAGACCATCCTGAAGTCCTATGGGGCAAGGGGGATAGAGAAGAGAAGCAAGGGGAGCAGGATTAGACCTGAGTTTGGATTAGATTTTCTATTGCCATTCCAGAGTCTCAAGATCCGTTTGAACCCTCAAAATTGAAGTAGATGGAAAGACAAGAAGAAACAATGAAAAAAACCTTTAATTGAATATTTGTTATCAGTATACCCTTGGGCAGGTTTTCAGTAAAATGAGACTAATACTAATTACCCTGCCTACATAAACAGATTCTATAAGGGACAATATATGTGGAAATGAATCTCAAGTAAATATAGAGAAAAAATAATGCAAGAGCTTGCAAAATTGTAGGCAGTGGCCTGGAAGAATGAGCAGAGTTTGCTTGAGTAAACAGCATCTGAGTAACCTAGGTACCTAGGGAATCTGGCTCCATAGTTGATAAAGATCACAGATAGCACTTGGAACCACAAGTGGATATTTTGAGATTAAAAAGTAAACCTGAAATATCTCACAAAATCAAAGGAACTCCATACCCCTATTAATATCTGCCCCACCCACACCCTCCAGCCCATTTCTCCCACCACCCTGGGAAGTCAGGGCCTCCTTATTTCTTAGATTAGATTACTGCTTAGATTGCTGTGATAGTCCTCTATCTGCATTCCCTGCTTTCAGCATGTCCTAAAGACAGATTCATCCTGAACAGTTTATGCCATCTGAGGCAGAGCTCTGGTTATACAACTCTACCTCAAAACTTTCCAGGGGCTTCCCATTCATCTGGCGTCCAAGATGAATTGAGTTGGCCCCACTCCTTTGGGCCTCACTTTCTGCCTCGCTTTCCCTTTGCACCAACAAAACAAGATGATTTATGTTTCACAAATGCACTGTTATCTTCTCTCTCTGAATTTACTCAAAGTTATTTCCCCTGCACATTCACGCCTCATCCCCAAACCTCTAATTTCCAAATGCCCTCAACCCTCAATGATCAGCTTAATAACCATCTTTGTGTAGCCTTCCCTACTATCTCAGCAATAAACACTCCCACACCTGTGACCCATCACATCTCTTTTTTTACCTTCTGGCTTGTGCTATAGCTATTCCTGTATATTTTATATCTCCCTGGCCACATAATAAATTTCCCTCCAACATCCGTTTGCTCCAGGCGAGGCAGGTACCCATTAAAGTTTATTTAACTAATTAATTATAAGGTTGAATGCAGAACATAATCTTTTTTTAATACAATGTGTGGAATAGCATCTGGCTCAGGCTTCTACTAACATGCAATGAAACTATAAAAATATTCACAACTTCTTAATTGTACGTATTTTTACCCTGGGGTTTGTTTTATTGTACAACAGAAGACTATTAGTAGCTAAAATTTTTCTGAAAGTGCAGCTGTATTAACATTACAGCTATACAGGTAAAGCACAAACAGGTCAAACAAATGCTGTAAAAGAAGAAAAACAAGCCAAATTACTTATAATGATTTTCTGTCTATGCATGAGGAGCCAAAAATCACCCAACAGTAGGCAAAAAAAAAAAAAAAACAGCTTTCTAGCTCATAAAGGCAAAAGCTACCCACCTGCTTGCTTCTCTGTTGGTGACAAGTTCATTGAATTCTGGGCTAAGGGCAAGGCACTCAAGAAGAAGAATCAATGACAGGCCCTTTCTTCCCTCAAACATGGGATCTGAAAAACCATCTTTCTCTCGAAGCTCTGAGGGTCTCAGATTGGGTCCTATTTGATTCCCTGGCCCAGTCTGACCCCTTCTCGGCTGTCTCGTATAGTTGTCTCCACCTTCATATCTGGAGCCTTGACCGAGAACTTGACAATGGAGGTAAGAATCAGTTCCATTCACTTCCTCTCCTTTTAAAAGGGAGTCTGTCTCATGGCCCATAAAGCATTGCTTTCATAGTCTTTAGCTTAACTGTCACTCTTTCCAGAAGACCTCCCCTGATACCCTTAGGACATGCTCCTACTGCATCCTTCATTCTCCTTCATGATGCTTGTAGTTATAGATTTAATTTCTACCTTTCCTCAAAATACCATAAGCCCCTGAAGAGCAAAAATAGTATTTGTTATTACTTTTTACCTGGCACATGATAGAGGCTCAGTAAATATTTGTTGTCAATAAATGAATAAACAATAAACAAGTAACTGAGTCCAAAAGTAGGTTTACAAGGGTGGCATGTGTATGTGTGTGTGCAATTACCTTTATATCTCACCCTTACAGGCAACCCATTGCCCAAGTACCACAAAGCACAATTTCACGTGTGCCTTTAAGTCAACGGGGGAGACACCTACTTGGGTTCAGCTTCTTGGGACAAAAGAACTTATCAGCAGCTCCCTAGGAATGCTGGTCAAACTTGGGCTTGCAGGGTCTTTTCAGTTTACCTTGCAGATGTCATGGAATTGTGTTAATAACTATTTCTCCTGTACAATTATTTTAAAATAAGTTTATCAAATTAAACATTTGCATCACAAAACTACTTTTGAGGCAAAGTCCCAGGAATGAGATGAAATGAAAAGGCTGAAACTGACGTCCTTTTTCTCTCATACTAGAAGCCATGCAAATGCTTATGAGTGTCAGGGTAATTTATAAAGACCTTGGACTTGATTTGACTATTTGCTAAGTCCAATGTTTCTACTGTAATTAGTGATAGTCTAATGATTTTTGACAAGCATGTAATTTAATCCCAGGGTGCTCAGAGCATTGCTTCTTTACCTCCAGCTGAGGAAGCATTGCAGGACCCTGTTCAGAATCTTCCCATCACTTCCAAATACCTGAAGCTGTAGGACCTTTGCTTCTGAAGGGACTCAACCAAACCCAAAGAGCAAACAAGGAGTCCAGGATGCATGACTGTGTATGCAACAATGTTATTAAATTATGCAATTCAGTATATTTGATTAGGTGGAATGGTGGTTCTGTGATGTGCTCATCTACATATTTTGTTCTGGATTTTAAAAAAAAGTCTGAGTAGGCATAAATCTCAGGAAGATCCATTTTCTAGAGTAATAGCTGTCATTGAACTGTTAATATTTGAACTTTAAGCACTAAGCTATGCTCTTTATTTTTTATCAGTTCTTAGTAATAACACAAAAATAGTATTTCCCCCTGTGATTGTCAGAGTTCTCAGCAGTGGTTTACAATAGGGTCATCAATTCACACACCACTGCCACAGGGCTTCCTCAGAGCTTCTCACATTCCAATCGTTTCCATAAAAATTTTTCTTTCTTCCCTCTTTTTTTTTTTAAGTTTTATCCAGGCAAGTCCACATGTGGCCTTTCCTTATTTTTAGTCAGTCTGACTTCATCACAGTCCAGAGGAAGTACTGGCCAAATAGGGTACCCAGTCTCATCCCCCTTCCATAATAGGTCTGAGTGCTGTGCCCAAGGTCTTGTCTTCAAACAAGGGAAATCTCCCCTCACCCCTGTAGGATGACGTAGTGAGCCCTGAGAGCAAAGGTGTACCCTGGTTTGCTGTTAGAGTTTGGTTTGGTCCTTTTAGAAGGCAATGGTATGATAGGAGAATCTGGGATGATTCTGAACTAAACCATGAACAGAATGAAACCTCATTAATTCTCATTTATAAAGCCATCATCTTCTCATTGGAGAATACTTAAATTCTGAGAAATGCAAAGTCCTTTGAGAATGTGATGCTTTGGACAAATTAATGTAACAGTCATGGCCTAAGCAATGGAAAAAATAGCTGATCAGTTGTCACTATGCAGATGAAAACTAATTACGGTAAAACAAAAACATCTAAAATAAAAGGGTGTTTTTTAAAAATTGTCAGGTATGCAGTATATTCTGTTACATAAAGTACCATGATAAATATTATTTAAAAAGAGTAAACAGTTGTACAATATCACGTAGCAACTGAAGCAGGAGAGATGGGGCACAGAGCACAAATCTGAAGATATAGAACTAGTTCTGTTTGCATTCTTGTCAGTGACTCCCAGAGTATTCCTCTGGACACCCACTTCTTATCTCTGTAGGAAAATTCCTTCACACATTAGAAATAATTTCTCATTCTCGGAAATGTTTTAGATAAAAAGATAAAGTATGCATATAAGATGTTTCAGCTCCAGGCATCTTTATAGTAACAGTTTGCCCATTTTTCTCCAGACTAAGCAGTTCCAGTTCTAAATGAGATGGTATTAAGTTTCTATTTCTCAACTCTAACCATCTGCATTTGTGGTTTTCTACTGTCCACTTTCACCCTCATCTCACTAGACTCCATGGTCTATGAAGAGCTATACACCCAAAACTGAGCATAAATAATTTTAATGGAAATGAGTGAATGAAAAGTGAACAGTATTTAAATTAGAAAACTGAGGATAAATTAGGAGTACAGAATTAACATATGCACAGTACTATATATAAAATAGATAACAAGGTCCTTCTGTATAGCTCAGGAAACTACACTCAATATTTTTAGTTATCTATACAGAAAAAGGATCTGAGAAAGAATATACAAATATTTGGTATAACTGAATCACTGTGCCGTATACCTGGGACTAACATGATATTGTAAATCAACTGTACTTCAATTAAAAATTTTTAATTTAAAAAATAAACTATAAAACCAAAACTATATAGGACATTGTAATTACACCTGAAAACCATGTATAAGGACTTCTGTGCACCAAACACAAGTAGAATTAAGGTGTTTTACTTTTTTTTTGGTTTGGCTTGGTTTTCCATTTCAACTATGGTAGATGTGACTTTGACCAGCATTTCATGTTGATATAGATGTGGCTTCACATCTAAGCAAGGAAGGTGTTTTTCAAGTTGCTGGAAGTGAGCCGCCCTGTGTTTCCCACACATCGGACCCTGTTTTTTCAACACCTTGTGGATCACTAATTGGAGTTTGCATAATCTACCGCCAAATTGCAAGCATTCCTTTGAAATGAGTGCTGCACACACTTCCCTTTCAGACAGAGTCAATGAAAAGGGAAGGTCAGGAAGAGGAAAAGCAGCGAACAATGATCTTCTAATTAATGTAGAAGGAATTTCTGGTTCTTGATTTTCTTCAGGAGAAGAAGAAATTCAATCTGAAAGGAAAGTTTGTGATTTATGTTTTCATCCTAAAAACACTTCAGTGCTTAACTGCCCACATCACTTTAATCCGCATAGCACAGGAAAAACAATCTTGAAATAATTGGAAAATGTGCTGTCTATGAAACTTTAAAGGCAGAGGAGCTGGAAGCAGTGAGCAAGCAGAGACGGATCCTAAGAGACAAAATGCTGTCTGCGTGGACTGAATCCGACTTTAAACCATGTGAGAGACTGTGTGTGACTGCACACGTGTGTAGATAGGGATGTGTGAGGTCATGTCAGATCACACTCGAGGAGGAATTTGAAAATAATTGGCAGTGAACCTCTCCTCAGAAAGAAAGTCATGATTTTCCCCTTCAACTTCAGTTCTTGAAATGAACGAGTTTAAAGTCGTTTCAAAAAATGCATGACTGGTAGTTTAAGAAGCATTTGATTATATAAATGTGCCGAGTTTTGAGGGCATTCAAGAGTGCAGTTAGTAATATACTGTCTACCTTAAACATTTTCAAGTGATATCTAGCCAATTAAACTGAGTCTTTTTCAATGAATTGTCTCTAGCATTTTTGAGAACTTTGTTCTCTAATACAGTTATAAAATATGGGAGAACAATCTTAAATTGTAGTCTATTTCTTTGCTTTTAATGCTGTGTTAAAAATCACAGTATCTTCATCAGGAAATAATTCAGAGATAAATTGTTTTGGTAAAAGTATCACAAAAGCGAATGTTAAAAAAATTAATTCAGAATAGTAAGTATAAGGCTTAAAGAGGTGGTATATCCTTCTCTATCTCCAATCTGATTCACCATTGAAGGAAAAATATCACTCAAACAGCAAATCTAAGCTAAACTGAGCACAAGAGATACAAAAATTCAAAGAATATTAAACTGATCATTATCAAAAATTAGAAATCTCCTACCACTTCCACTGGTCTTTTCTTCCTAAACATACATGTTAGGCTACAAATAATTTAAAATGTCATGCACTGTATTTTAAAAAATCAAAGCCTAAAAAAGCAGAAGCAGGATTTAAAACCAATTTTAAGAAACAGCTACTTATCCTCAAAAACAGATGGTAACACATGTTGATGTGACACCCAGAACAGTTTAATTAGAAATGGATTGAGTCCTCAAATTCCAACTGAACAGGAGAAAAAAAAAATCCATCACATTTTATCCCTTTGAATTAGATGCAATAGGTTAAAGCAAATTATATATAATTTCACCATGATGTCTAGGTAGAGTTTTTATTAAGCTCTACGAATATCCACTCAGTTTGCTTTCAGACCTATATTTTTCACATTTTACATGATTATATTAATACGTGGTTCTCAAATATTAACATTGGCATAATCAAATCTCATGAATGACAATATTTTTCAAAGAAAAAAAAATTAAGTGTACTCTAATCTCTTTTATTGAAAAAGGCCAGTAATTGATTCAGCTGGAATAGCATTCTAGACATTCGTTTATGCCATATTTTTGTGTACTTCAGAATATAAAAGAAAAAACATTCTGATCATTTAGAAAGGCACTCTGACTTTTTTTTTAAACTTGCAACATGCTGACTTTTTATTATCATCAAACTAAAATACTATAATATTACTTGAACATTTACAACTCAAATCAAAAACGCTATAGTCAGTAGAAAACAAGTTTGGGGGGCTTACATAGAAACCAAACCCAAACTCCTACCCAAATGAACAATTGAAATTCCTGTTGAGGTTTCAAGCAGTCTCCACAACCCCCTCAAGTGTCCTACTTTTCATGAAGCTCAGCACTTCCCAATGAAGCCAGAATGAGGAGCCCTGAGATCTCTGTGGTTGACTGTTTCCCAAGTATTCCAAACCCACGCCTGGACCAAGTAGCTCCAGGAATCTCATCAGAAGCCTGGACCCCAGGAGGTTTCTAGTTAGATTTCCAAACCAGAGAGGTTTGGAAAAGATCGCATTGAACCTTCGACCCACTCACGGCTTACCCATCTGTATTTCAGATTCAAGCACTCACCTAGGAGTACTAACTCCTTTCACTATAGCTGCATAGTTAATGTGCCATTCGCGCTGTAAGAAACTTGGCTGGGGACAGTCAACATGGTTCAGTTTAACAACCAATAAATATATTGAAAATAACCAATGAAAACAAAATTACAGAGGCTGTTTTGTAGCTGAGCTGCCATGGTCTCTGCAGACAACCTCCACCTTCACCTCAGCATTTCACTAACTTTAGAATCACTAAAGCATCAGAAAGCTTGGACAAGAGAAAAAGTAAGCTGGGGGAGGGTGGGAGGCACACATACACACACAGAATAAAGCTGAATTCCAAAGTGTTAGGAGTTTTATTTTCAAAGTGCTACAGAGGGGACCAGAGAGCTAGTTCATTCCACTTTAATTACAGAAACACCAGGAAATGATGCCTCTCTGGACCTCAGTTTTCTCATCAGAAAAATGGTGTTCAGAACACATTTTAACATTTTAAGATTAAATGAGATGAGTTTATGACAGTGCCTTATAAGATGCACAACTCAGTAGGAACTAAATAGATATCAGCTTCTTCCCTTGGTTTCCACTGAGATTTTTCATTAATTTTCAGTCACTCAACAAATATTTTTTGAACATCAGTTATGCAGCAAGTTCCGAATGGACATTGGCGAGCACAGTAAATACGGTTCCTGCCCTTGTGGAAGCCACAATCTATTGAGGAAAACAAAATAAATAAGGAAGCGGGAGAGTGGGAGAGAGACAGAGGGAGATAGACTGATCAAAGCTGTCATCAGTGCTATGAAGAGATTGAAGAAGGTTCAGAGATAGGAAATAGCAGGGGAGGAGGGGACATGATTAGATAGCTCAAAGCATAAACTGATGCTTGAATTTCATTTTTTTAATCTTTCTGTTGACCTTAAGAAAGAAAAAGTGTCTTCCAATAACTGTGTTGTACCTTACCCAGTTTTAGCATAAGTTTCACAGTGTCACATTACTCTTTGGAAAGACTGCGATCAACTGGCAGGGCAGAATCATTCTGAGGGAGGCTTGACCACTGAAGACTCTTCTGGACATGGATCGTCCAGTTAGCTTTCATTTTGTCATTACATTTCCTTTCCTGAGAAAGGTCACAGGAGAGGATTTGACAGAGCGATGCAGTTGATATTTGGAATCTTGACTTTCTTGATCCTTTTCAGTTGAGCTGCGGGGCAGCGTGTGCAGTGGAGACTGGCCTGGTTGCCATGGTGGATAATGTCTTGACAACAGACAAGGGTCAGGTGTCCGTCTTGGATCTTCAGGCTTGTCAGCAGCTCTTGACAAAGCTGGTCATGTGGTTTTTATTGGCTCACCTGTGCATTCTGATAGGAACAGCTAAGAGCCACTCTGCTCAGCCTCCTCTTTTTGGAGAAGCCCCAGGGGAAAGTGTTGCCAGTGGCTGGGCTGCTCTGAGAACAATGTTGACCCTTACGTCACTCTGGCTGTTCTCCTGGGTCAAGTGTGTGGATGGAATATCTGAGGTAGCATTGTCAATAGGGGCAGCTCCACTTTAACCTGCCTTCCACGTCACAATCCTGGTCACTGTTGCCCCATTCCTGACCCACAACATCACACAACTAGGGCCACAACCAAGGACCTCGGTCAGAATGATGTTGAGGAGGATGTACATAACACATATTAGTGACTGCCTCTGTATACCAGGCACTGTATAGGGCTTGTGATAGGTCTTGGGGCTACATAAAGACATCCCCCCTTTTCTGTGCAGAATGTGACTGGAGGGACATCCCTTGTAGTCCGGTGGTTAAGACTCTCTGCTTCCAATGCAAGGGGCATGGGTTAGATTCCTGGTCAGGGAATTAAGATGCCACATGCCATGTAGTGTGGCCAAAAAAAAAGAAAAATGTTTTTTTTCATTTTTAATTAAAAAAGAAAAGAATGTGATTTGATTAAATAAAAGTGAAAAGTTTCTTTCCTGAGTCACAAAATCATGGGCATCTTTATATTCACTTGCTAGGCTGCCATAACAAAGTACCACAGAATGGGTAGCTTAAACCCTAAGAATTTAAGTGTCCATGGGTGATGCTAATTTATAAATCTTTCTTGCTAAGAATCTCAACCTATATTCTAAAAAACTTGCTATGAAAGTAAAATGCAAATTTTACTGGATCAAAGAAAAAAGTTTTGCTCCTCACGTGCTACCCAATAGACCTAATTCCTTGGTGGGGAATCTATTCCCACCCCATTCTGATGACAAAAAGAAATTTGGGGAAACTAGATTTCTTTCTCTTCATGAGATCATTCAGTGGCTAACTTTAATGAGGGAAAGTTTCTGAAACAAATTCACAAAATCAAAGACTTTGATGGACATTTTTACTCATGAAAAAAAATGTTTTCAAGCCAAGGTCTCCCTCTGTCCGTCTCTTATTCTCCTTTCCTGAGTGCTTATCTTTAGTCACAGCAGAAGCATATTTTAGACTCTTTTAAACTTGAATTTTTGAAAACATTAAAGGACTGCAGGAATCAGAAAATTATCTTGTTCTCTGACAGCTTCAATATCAGGTAAATGATTACTAATGTGCTAGGATTACAAAGAGTTGGTCAACGTGGAAGACCCACTCTCTGCAGATTCTCACAGTGTGCTGAACAGCATTGCTTAGAGCTGTTGACGAATTCTCCTTTTTTTTTACATAATAAATGAGACATCTTAAAGTGGCACAACAGCTGAGACACACTCATGACCACAATGCTGCTCACTCTTCCTCGTTATAACAGGGGTGAGAGTTGTACCGTCTCTCCACCAACTGTGTGGGATTTTGTGTGTTCTGATTTTCATTAGAAGACCTAATTCTGGGTGAAGTGTGGCTTCAGGTTATCAGAGTGCCTACAATATGTACAGCTTGATGGCCCTCTTTTTTCCCTAACTGCCCTTCCATTTCATCCTTTCCCTCTTCTAAGATCTCCTCTTATTAGAATGATCCCTGGGAATGGTATTCACTGTTGAGAAGAGTTCAGATTATATAACAAACTCTCAAGGACAGACAATGCCTCAAGAAGAGGCAAGACTGCTCAGAGGCAGAGAAAGCAAAGTTTGGCCATCATTACTTCACTCGTTTATCTAGGATGTTGATTATTTATCAAATGTTCTGTGTCTCAACTTCTACATCTATGCAGTGACAACGCATTTTCTCTTTACTTTTTAATAGAGAAGATAAGTGTGATAGATTTGAATACAACTGTTTATCCCAAAAACTCATGATGGGGCAACAGTGGGGAAAAAAAAAAAAAAGACTAACCACCCCCAACAAAGAAAAGAGTGTAAAGGGAGACACCAATAAGCAAGAGATGCATTTGGAGGATGGAAAGTAGATGGGAGGGTGATACCTGGGTTGTTTACTTCTTGGTACCACTGCAGAAGGAAAAAATCTGGATAAAGTAAGCAGATTTGTGTCTCATACCTTAAAACTCTCAGGAACTGAACCCACCAACAAGGGGCAAAGGAGATGGTAAAATGCTAAAATTGAAAGAATTGGTTCAAAGTCTGTATGGATTGCAGTTAGACACCGCCCCTCGCCAACCCCCCCCCCAGCTCCCCCACCACCCCCCCAAGTCCCCCGCCCAGATCTCTGCTCTCACTACATTCACACCCAAGAAAATCCTCCGCTTCTACTCTGGCATAATACTGGGTTTTTCTTCTCTGGGAAAGTTGAGCAGCAATGTTCTGGACAACGGAACATGTGAGCACCTGGGGAAAGAGTAGAGTCACCATTCTAAAGTCACAGCAGTGAAGTCAAAGTATGTCTGCTAACTGGCAACACCAAATCACTTCACGTGGAAAGTGGTCCAGCCAGAAAAAAGACCTAAAGTTATTTCCATTTGGGAGTGCCTGGGAAAAAGTGGCCAAGTCCCTCTCAATCCCTGACAATGAAGGAGACTATAATAAAACATGCAGATATGTAAGTTGTCAACTTTTTCTCAGGTACTCTTTGTCAGGGAGTTTGAAGAGAATGTGTTACACCAAATCAGAATATAAACAGAGATAGATATGATGATGAAGACAGAGATAGATGTGTGTGTGTGAGAGAGAGCAAGCGAGCACAAAAATCAGAGAATGCAACACAGGAGAGGAGAGAATGATCAGGAGGACAGTGACCAAAGCTATAGGAAGGAGGTCTAAAGCAGAATGAACAAGATAAGAAAAATATCACACTCGTTGTGCTGGACAACATTAAGATGTTTTATCATTATTTAGGATACACAAAAAACTAAACTAAAAAAAGTATACGGTAAATGTCAACATAATACCCAATGTGACTCAGCTGTAAAATATTAAGACTATGATAATGAATATGATTTAACTCAAATTGGAATGATTAGAGAACAGAAAGTGTGACGGAGAAGGAAGGCTGTGTTAGAATGCTAATTGTCTAAAACTGAAAATCAAGATATAGCAATATAAAAATATTTACAAATATAGTAGGACACCTGTGGTGGTCCAGTGGTTGAGACTCCACATGTCTAATGCAGGGGGTGTGGGTTTGATCCCTGGTCAGGGAACTAAGATCCCACATGCCACATGCACAGCCAAAAAAAAATTTTTTAAGAAATATGGAGGTAAATATCATTAAATATTTTGAAACTCTTAAAAGTAACTGTCAGTGGGGTACATGCCTGGGAATTGGAATGGGATGGTGAGAAAGAGGATAACTTTGATTGTTGTTAGCTTCTTAGTCTTATTTGACTTTTTTTTAAACTGTGTGCCATATTACTTATATAAAAGTTTAAATTAAATTTAAAATATTAGTTTATTAGCCCATATGAAATACCTGTTTCAACATGTATTTTTAAATGAAAGAGTATTTTTAATAAATATTAATCTTAAAAATTCTAAAAATCAGAATTTTATAAATGCAGATCTTTAAAATTATGATTGCATTGTATAATATTTCTGCATTTATGCCTATGAAAGAGGTTTCATCAATCCTGGATTTTTTTTTTTATGGTAAGGCATATTTTCTTTTGTTGTTTATTGAAAAACTGAGTCCCTCAATAATGAACATGAACAGTTTGAGGGTCCACTCTGGTCCACACACATGCACACTGGTTTCCATGATTATTTGAAATCCTATGGAGTCATCCATTGCTAATTCAAACCTGGCCAGGCTGCCTGATTCTAATCTCATCCTAGGGTGAACTGAGGTTAGCCACTGGATGGAATGTTCAGTTCAGTTGCCTGTGAGCTGAGTGCCAAGTTCCATGTGAGTTGAATGCTCTAGGATGCCAGGTGATAAATCGAGGAAAGAGCGATCACATGAGGCTGATGTTTTAGCATAGGCACATGGTCCTTTCCTGTAAGAATACTGAGCAGAGTCGTGGGTCAGATACAAAGAAAATAAGCTTTGCAGGACTTCAGAGGACTAACTCATACATATGTCTGTGGCTGATGCATGTTAATGCATGACAGAAACCAACACAATATTGTAAAGCAATTATCTTCCAATTAAAAATAAATCAATAAAATTTAAAAAATAAATCTCTATACCAGTGAAGGGTGAATGTGAGCCATACTCATCTGTGTATAGGTGTCTAATGAAGATTATATTCTTGGAATGCCTTTCCAATGTTTAGTTAAGACCACTAATCCATTACAACACCTTCACCTTAGGGAAAATGGACAAGAGTGCCCACCTGACGACTCTTATGAACAGACATTAACCCCTTCTCTATCTGCCCATGAAAGATCCTATCTAGTCCACACCTAACTGATTCCCTGAGAAACCTCAATGTTAAATTAGACTTGGGTATCTGGGCATCCCAGCTACAGATGAGTGATGATATCGCAAGGCTATCTCAGAATTCCAATGATGATGAAAAACATTAAAAACCTGAGAAAAAAAGAACTAGTATCTGAAGGAGACAAAAGTAAAAAGAATCTCTTTGGGTTTGTTTTTTTTGTTTGTTTGTTTGTTTTGATTAGCAAGCAGTACACACAATTTTGTGTGTAAGAACCTACCCCAACTCCTAAATATCTTTCTTTTGGGCACTGTAAATCATAAGAGGTAGCTTAATTCATGCTTGAAAAATATATATACATTTTAGACTAAATAATGTTGAAAACTGCACTATATATATTCTTATAAAACAGGCTTTTTAAAAATTATACCTTATTGCAGATATTTTTTTTAAAAAACAGAAAAAAACAAAGTAAAAAATAGCCCAAATGCTATCAACCACAGAAACCTATTTTGTTAATACCTTTCCAGACAAATCTATAGGAATACATGTGAATTTTGTATAAATGGGGCTAAGCCCTTCGTAAAAGTGAAAGTGTTAGTCACTCAGTCATGTCCAACTCTTTGGGACCCCATGGAACTATAGCCTGCCAGGCTCCTCTGTCCGTGGGATTCTCCAGGCAAGAATACTGGAGAGGTTTGCATTTCCTTCTCCAGGGAATCTTCCTGACCTCAGGATCAAACCCAGGTCTCCTGCATCGCAGGCAGATTCTTTACTGTCTGAACCACCAGGGAAGCCCTTTGTACTGCTCCTAATTGGGAGACTTAAATATTCTTAACGAGTACATAAACTTCCATCAGGCATGCCAGTACCCTGGCTTCGTTCTTTTAAAAAGCCACACTTTTGCATCCTCAGTGTATCTGTTCACACATTAATACCATATCTTGAAACTGCATTGTCCAATATAGTAGTTGACAGCCATGTGTGACTACTTAAATTTAAATTAATGAAACTTGAATAAAGTTTAAAATTCAGCTTCTGAGTTATACTAAGCACACTTCAAGGACACACAAGCCACATATGACGACACTTTTGGACAAGACAGAATAGTTTCATCACAGAAGAACATTCTATTGAACAGTACTGTATTGGATACAGATGTTTTTCAGACACAGACCACTTAAGGGCTGAGGTTTTATGGAAACACCTGAATTTTTCTAGAGCTTTGACTTTTACTCTTACCAATGTAATGTAAGGTTAAATCCCTTTGTAGAAGTCAGAAGTCGCAACTCACTGAGCAGCCATTTGGATAAAGGAGGCAAAGAGAAAGACCATCCCATTGTTTCTGGTGATTTCTCAAAGCTCCTGGTTTGCAGATGTTCTGGTGACCAAAATAACATTCTTTGTAACACTGTGCTCCATTGATTAAGATATCATGGCTCTTGTTCACTCAGAGTGAGTGTGAGAGCTTGAGGGTAGGTGCTCTCTTGTAGATTGGGCCCCATCCTACTTCAGCGTGGGAAAATCACTCCAAATCTCAGCATATAAATAAAACAAGGACAATTAATGAGCAGCAGGGTCTGGGAACTGGATACAAACCAAACCACCCACCTGCAGTTCCTCTAGATCTTATGCTATAACGATGAGGAAAAGAATAGAAGGGAAAAAACACATGTGTTCAGTATCATGTTCTCAGGCCGAGCAAAGACCGCCCTCCCCTTCTTGGTCCCTGTGTCTCCAGGGAACAAAATATACAGGCTTGTTCCAGCAATATGAGAAGATAAACTTTCAGATTTTCAAAATTTACGTTGTTTGAATAAGCACCTAAAGTTACATGCTCTCCAGTCTCACACAAGCGCTCTTCTTAAATCTCTGGAGACTGAAAGTTTGGCAGTGAGGACAAACATTCTCACAGAAGATTTCTTATCCTTCCTCCTTCCACTTAAATTTTAACTTCCTCAAAATGGCCTTTGGGATTTCATTTCAGCACGTTTTCCCCTGGACCTAATAGGAGTATGGAAATAGGAGAAGAAAATAGTAGCATGAAAAGAGATTTTCCATTTCTCTAGGTTCCCCAAATGGTCCAGTTTGTGGTCAGTAGGGAGACTTGGAGTCACTTCTCATTTGACATGAACTGTCTTCCCTTTGCTTCTGAGCCATTTGTATTCAGTGGACGCTCCTGTGACATGGAGGTTTTTCTCAACTTTCTCTCCTAAGGAGAAGCCTTTGGAAGAGCTATTGTCTTTACTTATTAATTTGTTCATTCCTATGCTTAATGAATATTTATGGATCAGTTGCTGTGCACGAAGGAAAGAACCAAGTGTCAATTTTACAAACATCAATAAGAAATGGTTCCTGCCCTTAGGAAGTTCTAAAGGAAAAAGAGAGGCAAGGGGTGATGGATGCTGAGATGGAATACTGCACAGAGAAGAGGCATCCATTGAAAAAGGGTGATGGGGGCTAGGGTCCAAGACAGCTTCCTCTAAGAGGGGACACTTGAACTGAGTCTTAAAGGATAGCTATGAACTAGCCAAACTATGAAGGTAGGAAGGAATAGCTCAGCATAGTGAAAACGGAGAAAGGCATAATGTTTGCAGATGGGTGAGTAAAAATGGGTGAGGTTGGTACAGTCCGTCGGGCAGACAATAAGGCTGGAGATTGGACAGGGTCAGATGATGGAAAGTCTGTGTTTCATCCTGAGGGTGATACAAAGTCCTTGAAGGTTCCTCAGCATGGCAATGACAAGAGAGACTCACAACTTCAGAGAGATTCATGTGGTGTGTTTGTAAGGGCTGGACTGAAGGAGGGCGCATATGAGAAGAGAGAGAGGCACATGCCAAGTAAATGATGGCTGCAGTGCCTCAAATGAGAAATTAATGCTTAAACTAAGGAAATGGTGATGGTCTACAAAGTGCCCACTGATATGATTTCAATAAATATTAGTAGATAAAATTTTCAGGATCTGATAACCAGTTGGACAAATGGAAGGGAGCCAGAATGGTTTCAAGGATAATTGAGTGACCAGAAAACAGTCTTAAGGTTTGCTTTGAGAGTGGGGTAATTAGTATCAGACCATCTACCTTGAAATGTGAAATATACAAAATATGCTTAAGGCATGAAACAGAGGACAAGCACATTTGCGATGTTCTGTGCACATCGCAACTGATTCTCATTATCCTAGAAAACCTTGCCTCTCAGATTAGCGTTCTGTTTTCTAGACTTCAGTGACTTTCAAAACAAACAAGCAAAGAAATCTAAGACATTGTTTGCTATATGGAATATTTTAAACTTTGGCATCTACTTATATGAAATCTTTTAAGTCATTTAATCAACAGTGTTTACTGAGATTTATTCTGTTCTAAGCATTGTAAATACAAGAGAAAACAGACCTATTCAAATAGCTCTTTATCTCATTTTATTTGCATGCTTATTTGATTGTTTGCTAATAACTAGTTATTATCATCATGTAGGGAAGGCACAGTGTTCCTCAAACTATAGCATGAATAAGAATCAGGTGAAGAATGTGTAAAACCAATTTCCTGAGCCTTAATCCCAGGCATTATGATTCAGAAGGTCAGTCTGTGTAAGGTCCATGAATTTGCATTCCTAGCAACTTTATACTTACTGCCAGTATTGCTGGTCTAAGGATTACACTCTAAGCTTTGAGTAACTCTTAATTCGTGAAGCAATGTAAGGTTCTTTCTTGTGGTCCTAAAGTATCCATAGCATGGAATTGACGTCAATGGGAATTACACAGGCCACAAAGGTGTCACACTGAGGCCTTAAGTGTTTATGGCCAACCCCTCACCACCTAGCTCTTGCCTTCTGTTTATCAGCTGTATTTCCCCTTGGGCATTGCTGTTGCTATTGGTCCGTAAGTTACTGCAGTTACGGCTCTTGATGAGGTCAAACAGTCCCAGCTGGAGAGACCTGAGAAATGAGAGCAAGCGTTCCTTTGTCTGAACATCTATTCTATCTGAGTTTAAAAATCAAAGATCAATAAACCTGGAGAAAGTGGCGAGATTTGCCAAATATTGCCAGACAGTGGAAGGGCTGTAATGATCAGCTCAGGGCCAGTGATGCCGTCAGCCTGGACCACAAAAAAGATAAATGGGTAAGAACCTGTCTCATGGGAGCATTGTGAATGTAATGGTTAGCCAAGTGCCTCGCTATGAATTCGTTTTCTTGTGAATGGTTTCAAATTGTGGGTTGCTTCTAGGCAGAGTTAAGCTCCTTCTGTTTACTCATGATATTCAGAAGTTTTTCTGGTTTTTGCCTTCAGACGTATATTTTTCAGTCTCACATATAGGAAAATCAAGCAGCAAATCATTGAATAGTTTGGGTATCAAGTGAAGAGAGAGCAATGGGAGTGGAAAGAAGGAACAAATTTTAAGAATATTATAAAGAAAATGATAAAAAGGCTTAGCTTCTTTGACGAGGGGGCTCCATGCAGTGAGACAAGGTAGCTGAAATTAGCTCCCAGGTTTCCAGCTCTTTGACCAGGAGAAGGATGCCATCAATTACATAAATATAAAATTGAGGAAGGACTTGTGTAGGTACAATGCTGAGTTCTGTCTTGGACATTGAGGTGATAGTGGGGCCCCCAAGCGGAAGTGTTTTGAAATGATTAAAAATTTGGGACTAGAGGTTGGGTGGAGGATGCTGTTGGGCCATCCCTACTTGCAAGGGAAAAAAACTAAAGCCCTGTCAATGATGAGGAAAGTTCTGTGAAGAAACCAAGGATCAAGGACTGAACCCTAACTGTCTTTCCAGAGGGTTCCAAATAGGATCTTCTTGGATTTTAATACCTTTGTGCATTTTCAGCTTGTGTTTTAATTTAAATGTAAATAGTATTTCTGGAATAGGATAACCAATAGAGAGATACCCCATATGCCTGGGGCATATACTTACCCACTTGCATATGTGCCCAACCTGTATAGAGAACATAGCCTCATTTGCATGGTATAGAGGCTGACTTGAGGACATTTTCAGTCCTCTCAGAAAAATCCTAATAAAATAGTCTGAAATGGCATGCTGACTACTCTTAGAATGTCCGTAATTTTTTCTTTCCATATCATTCATGCCATGTGATATTGATGTGGGAATCCTTTCCAGCCACATTTGAAAAGCCTCCCCTGAAGCTGCAAACCCAATGGTTTGGAAGAGAGAGTTTAAATAACTCAAAATATACAGTGTAAACAAGCTGGCCTTTTAGTATGAAGTGTACTAAATTAAAGAAACCAGATGCTTTGGTTGGCTTGGAACAGCTGGATTAGGACTGGCTCTCCTTCACGAACCATTTTCTTTGGAGCCTCATCACCGCCTTCCCCTCCTCCTCCTATGCCTCGCTTCTTGCCCTCTTCCTCTCTCTTTCCCTGTCTTCCTCAGCTTCCTTGCTCTATCTGATTTTTGTTCTCAGACAGCCATAAACTCATCAGATGCAGGAGACATATCAAATGGTTTCTGAAAATAGAGTTTGCGAGTTTAAATTATTTGCCTATGCTCATAAAAACTTGCTTACTGGAAACCTGGTGTGACTCTGAATCACACCTTCAATCATAGTTCTTAAGGTGAAGGACTTTTCTATGTACAATTTTATTTGACTTAAAAATTAAACATTAAAATATTCCTGCTTCAATACTACTAACTGGGACATTTTATAGAGTCTCTAGGAAATCACCCCAATCCATAAATCTTCAAGTTATTTATTTATATAAAGTCATGAAGCCTCACAACCCTCTGAGGAAGAGGGTCAACCCAAATATCCCAGTTCGTTTAAAAGTTAGATGAACCTCAATGAAGTGGTCCCTGGTGGTTCAGATGGTAAAGAATCCATCTGCCAGTGCAGGAGACTCGAGTTCCATCCCTGGGTCAGGAAGAGCCCCTGGAGAAGGGAATGGCTACCCACTTCAGTATTCTTGCCTAGAGAAATCCATGGACAGAGGAGTCTTGTGGGCTACAGTCCATGGGGTTGCAAAGAGTCAGACATGAAAGAGCAACTAACACTTCCACTTTCAATGAAGTGGAGTAACTTTTCCTGACACAGAGGCTTTTACTGACCAAATCTATGCAATCTCAAATCAATTGCTACCTTGGGAAAGTATGTAATGTGGATTGAAATCCACTTTTATACAAAATATCTAGAGAACTGTACCAGAAATATGCTTTCAAACTGAACTCTAGAGATATCTCCAAGAAGGGAAAGAAAGAACAAGAAAGAAATGTCACAACCTGAAAGATTAATACTATTGACTCAATGATTAGTATGCTTTATAGCTGGGGGTAGTTTCATGTTTCTGATATCTAAGATAGACACCAGTATTCTCTACCAGAAGGGTTAATTATGGCTTAGCTAATGAAGGTGGTTTTGGAACATTATGTAAATATAAATTGTCCTGTAAGTATTAGGTGTAAAAGCCAATTGCCAAGACACTGCCTCATATGTATGAAATCTATTGTATTTCAACTGGATTAGGGAATCTTTTTGTAGACCAGGGCATCCAAAATGTGCAAGTATCTATGTTCTCTCTTTAGGGAGAATTTTTTGTTGTGCTTTAGTCAGTCAAAACCTAGGAATAACACTGGTTCCACATAATTTGGGGGCAGGGGACACCAATTTCATTTCATTTCAAGGAGTGGAAAAAACACTCAATAAATTCTCCATAGCCTCTTCTTCTCTCCAAAACACCCATCACCACCACGCTTTGTCTCCACCCTCCGTTCCCTTCTGGGTCTTAGCTCCAGGCCAGCTGATGGCTGGTCACTACGGCTTAGTTCTGGCACTTGAAGGAGAGCCGGGTGCAGTGGGCAGGGCACATCCTGGAGATGACCACTCCAGCCTTTTCCCACCCTAGTTAATCTGACAATAAATCCTTTCAAAAATGCATTATTGTATTAGAGACATTTCAGAGGGTCTTAGAGCGGTAACTGATGCACCAGTGATACAGACCCTTTTTGTTGGTGAGCCTTTGATGTCACAGTCTGACTTCACTTCCCAGCTCTGAAACAGGAAAAGAAAAATAGATCTATCACTTTTTCCTGACGCATTATTCACTTCTCAGAAGCAGGAGAATAAAAAGAATTATTCTTTTCGTAGAAACTACACATAGAGAATGCGTCAGGAAATTCTTTTTTGTGTCTTGACTTTGCATACTGATGCCAAAAGTGCTGTCCTGGTATTAGTCTGTTCTGAAATTTATGGGGATTTGTGAAAAGCAAAGACTAAAACTTCTGAGCTGGTAGCCCTGTTGGTCTTGTTTTTGTAATGTACGGGAAGGCTGGGGGTTCAGAGAAAGGGCTCCTGCCTGACTAACTCTTGCTGCTGGACTGTTAACCTCCCCACGCAGATATGCAAATCTTGACTTTCATCAGTAGGATGCTGGTTATCCCAGGGGTGCAAGGCTAAAGGCAATGGGTTGAGGCAAAATAGTGGAAAGAAGGGACTTCTTACTTTCAATATTAAAAATTAAAGGGAATTTATGAAGCTCTCACCCATTTTCCAGAATAGCTCCCCATGCAACTGAGAAGTGAATGTTAGGTTCCGTATTTACCACGTATCTCTGCCCACTTTAATCCCTGATTTCACTGTTCTCTGCCTCACTGGGTTACACAGAGATGACAGAGTGTGATTGAGCAGCAGAGACCACACTGTGGACCCAGCAGCATTTTAGAATTCATGTCACCTGCAGGTGATTATTAAACTCTGAACTTTGTGGGGTTTTGGGGTTATTATCCACAGAATGTTTGCCCCAAATACCCTCATGGTGCTGCTTTATCGGCCAAGTTTTCCAATCCCCTGCTAGGCTATGATTGCTTCTTTCTTACAGAGGTATTTTTAGTATTTGTCCTACAGATAGTTCTCCTACAGCACTTTCCAACAGGCCCCACCATGATGTGTCTTTGTTAGGAGAGACTTTTCCCCATTATTCTGTTTTCTCTGTTTGGATTTTAAATCTGGTAAGTGAAGTTATAAGTCCTGGGCTTGGAGAATATTCGAGTATTCCGCATCACTCAATAGTCTGGACTTGTCTTGCATCTCTTCTTATGCTCATATTCCCTTCCCTGTCTAGATGTAACTTATCCTTTCAGTATTCTAATTCATTTCTTGATGACTTCTAAATGTTCCCATATACTTCTGCTTTTTTCCTTCACTCTTCTTTTTTTATTTAATTTTACCTTTTTATTAATTGTTTTGGAGTATAGTTGCTTTACAATGTTGTATTAGTTTCTGCAGTACAACGAAGTGAATCAGCTTTACATATACTTATATCACCTCTGTTTTAGGTTTCCTTCCCATTGAGGCACAACAGAATATTGAGTTCCCTGTGCTATACAGTAGGCTCTCATCAGTTATCTCTTTTATACATGATAGTATGCACACACACACACACCCGGCTCCCCTGGTGGTTCAGACAATAAAGTATCCACTTGCAATGGAGACCCAGGATTCCTGGGTCGGGAAGAATCCCCTGGAGAAGGGACTGGCTACCCACTCCAGTATTCTTGCCTGAAGAATCCCATGGACAGAAGACCCTGGTGGGCTTCAGTCCATGGGGTTGAAAAGAGTTAGACACAACTGAACAACTAAACATGAACACACATACACTATATATATATATATATATATATATATATATATAAAATCCCAGTTCATCCCATCCCCCTTCCCTTTTTTTATGCTACTTTGGCCTCAAATTGAAACTTTTCCAAAAAGCATGTGTCACAACATTAGTATATATAAAAAGCCATTTTCTTTTTTTCTGACCACAATAATTTACAGAAACGTTAACACCACCCTGACTATGGGCATGCCTTTTATCCTAGGGTGATTTTTCACTGCATCTTCTTTGACTAAGGATTGAAGAATGCAGACATTTTACTCAGAAGAAAAAGTGTAAAATGTAAAGTATTGTTATTAGAGATGTTCAGCAACAGTCTGGGAATGTCAGCAACTAAAGCTATACACAAACAGCGCCAAGGTATATGGGGCAGTTGCTTTGGAAGACTACTGAGAAGCCAGCTGTTATTCCCATTGGCACAGGAATGTGCCAATCACCACCCAAACTGCAGGACGCCTAGGCCAGGTTCTGGGGGAAAAAGCACCTTCCCATGCCAACTAGAAAGGTGCCCTGTCATTTTTTTTTTAAAGAAGGCAATGACATTTTTTTTTTTCAGTTGAGTTATTTTATTTATTTATGCTGCACTGGGTCTTTATTGCTATGCACAGGCTTAGTTGCCCCGAGGCATGTGGCATCTTCCCAGACCAGGGATCAAACCCATGTCCCTGCATTAGCAGGCAGATTCTTAACCACTGTACCACCAGGGAAGTCCAGCCCTGTCATTTCTATGTATCAGAATTATATCTGCAGTTCCTTAGAATGAGAAAGGGAGGCTATTGAAGAGGGCAACATCTTTCTCTCTCATTTTATGTTGTTATAACAAGTAATTGCAGGGTTTATTTTTCTAAGAATTTTTTTGATGTGGACCATTTTTGAAGTCTTTATTGAATTTGTTATAACACTGCTTCTGTTTTATGTTTTGGTTTTTTGACCACAAGTCATGTGGGATCTTAGCTTCTGACCAGGAATCGAACCCACACCCATACATTGAAAGGCAAAGTCTTAACCACTGGACTGCCAGGGGAGTCCCAACTGCATGATGTAATGTTGATTATAATCTGGCTGGTCATCTTTGGTTGATGAATGGTACAGACATAAACAAATACAAGCGAACTTCAGTGGATGACTAATGTACAGGCCCACGTGGATCAATCCGTTTCTTCAAGCTCTCTCGCTGGGAACCAGAGGATTTGCTATCCAAAAGAAAAAAAGTACTTCAAAATTTCCCTAAGAAAGAATTTTTATACCTCCAAGCAGAGAGGGAAAAATACATTTTCCTTTAAATTTATTTATCAGGAGATATTTCCCCTCCAATTTTCTTGACTTGAAATTTAAGTCAAGTCTGTAAAAATGAGGCCTAAGTAACTTTCACTCTGGCTGTACATAAGCAGTTCTTTGAGATCCAAAAGTTTTAACTGAATCGAGATTAACCATTAGAAAATAAAAATTTCATGTGCATCCATTTCAATATGTCTAAGGCATCCAAAGTTTCTTAACTAAATAGCTAGTCTTCTTCAAAAGGGCGGTAAAATAGAATCCTTGTATATACATATGTCCCTTTGAGAAATATATACATACGTATATTCCTATGTTGAGAGCAAATTTGTTCTCATGTTCTTGTTTAGCTTGTAATGCAGTATAGATGTGCATCAAGTGAAGTTATATTCAACAACTGAAATTGGTAAATGTTTTGCTCTTAGAACTATCTCAGAAATTTAAATAAATAAGCAAAGTGATTATACTTTCCATGGTTTTGACAAATCAATCCTGGTGGGAGACAGTCTTTTCTCTGAACCACATAGGGGAGAGTGGACAATCAGTAGCAATTCTGTGGAGTGATCCATTCCATTGCCAGCACACCAGTACCCACAAGACTTGAAGTTCAATGTTATTGATTTCTTTTACCAGGATAGCTTCAAACCGAACAGGCAGTTGAGAGCATACCCTGAAAATCAGACAGAATAGAAGTAGGAACAGACAGAGAGAGGTGTAGTGGAAGCTCAATGTCAGAGATGCAGACCTGGGTTTTAGCATGTCATCACATATACTATATATGTACTATCATGTCTTACTGGAGAGGAGCAAGAAAAGACTGCTTCATAATGTGGGAGTGAAGCAGAGTGACTTTCTTTAGAGACATATTGCAGAGAACTGCTCCTTGTATTAGGAAAGAAAACAAGAGAAGTTGGTTCAAAAATTCACAAACACTAATTGGTGTGCTGTCTTGGCTGAGTGTCTCTGACTCAGAGAGTCATAAATGTCATGAGGAGAAAAGTTAGGGACACGTGAAAAGTTTTCAAAGCATAACAGTGCAAAACAATATGACTGCAAATGTCATAAGACAAAATGAGATTACAAGCCAAGTGAATGAAAGGCCACATATTATATGATTCCATGTCCATGAAATGTCCAGAACAGGGAATTCTATGGAGTCAGAAAGTAGACTAGTGGCTGCTCAAGACCAAGGAGGTAGGGATTGTGGACAAAGAGGATGATAACTGAAAGGTACAGGGTTTCTTTCTGAGGTGACGAAAATGCTCCAAAGTTGACTGTCATGATGGTTGCACACACCTGTGAATGTACTAAAAACTACTGAATGTATACTTTAAATGGGTGGTTTCTGGGATATGTAAATTATATTTTAATAAAGCCATTATTTTAAAATCTAAGGTAATTTGAAAATTGGAAAAAGAAAAGCCAAGGGAATGGAAATCCTCAGGGATGGAATTTTTTCTCCTCAGGACCCTGACCTCACAGCCTGCCCTTTTTTCCCACCTACCCACAGGAAACAAAACAGAGGGAGCTATGAAATATTCTTGCTCACTTAGAAACAGTGAAATACTCTTCAGAGAACATGGGTGCCTCATTTTCTAACCACATTTGAAACCCACTTAAGTGTGAGGTTTGATGGGGTCCCAATTGAGTCCTAGGAGAGTGGTGAGCTTGTGAATTATCGTCCAGCGTCTTTTCCAGACAAAAGCGCTTTAGCTGACAACGACACAAACTCTTGGATGAAAAGAGTAGACATTCAAGTTCTCTGAGGCCCTCTCATAAATAACAAAAAAGATTGGCACCAGGTAGGTCTTACCAGAGACTGCAGCCTTTACAAAGTTCTTCTATTTGAATTTATTTCAAGCAGTCAATAAATAAATGGTTCCATGCTATTAAAAATGGAGAAAAGAGAAGACTACAAACATGTGATTCTACCTCCTGCAATTTGGTCCATTTCCCCGGCTCCCTTCTCAGAGAAAGATGCAATTGTTCACTTGATGACCCTGGTACCCAGCGTATTTTCTTTGGGGCCATCTTTTGAATATTATTTTTGTATAAAGCCAAGTAAATGAATGGGGAAGTTGAAAAACATAATCAGAATGTTATATTGACACCGTTGTAGATTTTCCGAATGCCGAAAAACAAGAAATGAATGGAAGTAGATTTGCCAAAGTGAATATTTTATGCATTTTTATATAGGGCATATTCCCAAGTGGGAGAAAATGCACTTGAATAAAATAAAATAACAGAACAGTTTTGGGACATGTTTAATTTATGACATATATTTGTCACATTTAGGCAGAACTCACACCCTTGGACAATAACATTCCAAACATTTACTTCTTTGTGTCTGCCTTTTTTCTCTTCCTTATTTTCTATCTCTAGTGCTCAGAAGGCACTTTGAAGGCTATTTGGTAGAAGTTACAAATATCCTGCCCAATCATAGGCTTATAATCCCCCTGGAATCGTCCATCTTGCCAAACTGTCTGTCTTAGTGATGTACACAGTGATTACCAGTGATTGTGTAGGCCCTCTGAGATACTCCAAGGCACCAGATGAGATTTTTAAACTAACCCAAAGAGTGCTATATCAACATTAACCTTGAAAACCCAGAAATGGTTGTTCATTTTGTACCCTCAGAAATAATATCCTTCCATTGGCAGGGTAGCGTGGGGTCATCCACTAGCTATGAGAAAAGCTGAACATATGTGGAGCATCAAGGTTTAAAAAAAGAAGCTACCTGAAAATTCTAGAAAAGATTCAGGAATAAATCCTCCTTAAAGCTGGTAATAAAGTGTTGCTAAAGGTTTGGAATTTGGAGAATTTGTGCTTCTAGTTGAAGGAATTGTAGATATAAGATGGCTTCACAGATGCTATATTATAAAATTAGGCTTTGGATTGCTACCTGTATTTTACTTCCAGTTTAATTGTGGCTTCCTTATGCCATTTAAGGGCTTCCCCAGGGGTTCAGCAATACAGAACCCACCTGCAATGCAGGAGCTGCAGGAGACATGGGTTCGAGCTCTGGTCAGGAAGATCCCTTGGAGGAGGGCATGGCAACCCACACCAGTATTTTTGTCTGGAGAATCCCATGAACAGAGGAACCTGGCAGGCTATGGTCCATAGGGTCACAAAGAGTCGAACATAACTGAAGCAACTTAGTTCTCATGCACACATGTATACTATATAATATGAAATATACCTGTACCTTATTATGCTCTTAATCTTGTCAGTAAATATTTTCCATGGTAGTATGCTTTATTATTGGAGAAGGAAATGGCAACCCACTCCAGTACTCTTGCCTGGAAAATTCCATGGATGGAGGAGCCTGGTAGGCTACAGTCCATGGGATTACAAAGAGTCAGACATGACTGAGCGACTTCAATGTCAATGTCAATGCTTTATTATTTTGTTGTAGTTTTTCCTTGAGTGTGAGTAAAGATTATTGTTGATGAAGTCCTTTCTCAGCTCTGATTGCCCAGTTCAAGAAAAAATGTGCCAGTTACCATTCTAATCTGATCCAGGCCACCTGCAGATCACCCTGATTGTTGCTCAGTTACTGAGCTTCTCGTCTGAAGGCCAAGAGTCTTCCCCATTTCTCTGGTACCCACTGCCTGAAAATTTTCTTTCACCAAGTGAACCATTTCTCCATCTATTTCTCCATTTGCTGCTCTGGCAATTTTTTCCCTCGTCTTTGAATTCATACTCCGGATTTTCACTACCTTTTTCTTTGAAAATGTTCCATAAGTTCATTTCTTCCACAAAACCTCTCCCAGTTCACCAGAGCAGTAATAATCCATTTCCCCAACTGAAGTGCCCAAATCCCATGAGACACAACTCAGAAACTTCCAGAGATGATACTTATTATTCAGTGTAAATATTTGCTTGCTTCCTGTACTATTTGCTTTTGCCTCAAACATACCCTTTAGGAGGTGTGTCCTTTCACATATGTGCTCAGTTACAAACTGGGCTACTTACCCATCAGTAGTTCATATCCATGTCTTCCCATTGGAGTCACTGAGGAAACTTTGTAAAAAAAAATACCTAGCTACCTCAGACCCAATTAAATCAGAAAATGTGATTAAAAACAACTGATCTAAAAAAATAAATAAATAAAAATTAAAAATTTTTTTAAATTTAAAAAAAAAACAACTGATCTTAGATGGTTGTGAAGCAGAGTAGAATGTGAGTCAAATTTCTTTTTCCCTCCCATCCTGGGAAGAAGGGGGAAAATTCTGACCGTATATTCTCAAAATATAATGGCAAAAGAAATTTTAAGTATCCTGATGAGTCATATAACTAGAAAGTTAAAGGAAGGTAAGAGCTTATCTTATTCTGGGTCATGGCCATGTCAGTCCAGAGAAATAAAACATTTGCTTTAAATGACAGTCCACTCTTTCTACTCCAATTTTCCGTGACCCACATCTCACCCTCCCCAACCCCTGCTGATGAATAGTAAGGGTCTCTAAAGATTGATCCCATGATTGTGTGAAGTCTGTTGACCTCAAGAAGCATATATTCTAATAAGTCAAACATAAAGGCTACTCTGAGGATTGTATCCGGGTAATGTTATCTTAATTGTACAGATCAGAGTTCCCCAACTCATGTGCTGTTAATGGGTTTCCAGCGTGATGAGATGTTGATCACCCTCAGTCAGTGGGGTAGCCTGGGTCATCCAAGATCCAAGTACTAAAGGCTCTCAACTTGAGCAACCAGATACATTTAACCCAGTGGGAATCAAATGTTATTTTCTGTCTGTTATGAAGGGGAAAAGTTGGGAGGTCCTGGAGAAATACATAGAGACACTCAACATAGAATCTTGAGTGTCTAAAATGAGAAACAACACAGAGCACCAAGCTTTACTCAGTGCAGAAGAAATTCTATACTGCATAAAAATCCATCAGTTATAATTATACAAGATAAAAGCCATAAGCAGCAAAACATCAAATATGGAAAACTAAGAAGTTAATACTAAAGGAATTGTCCCCTGGTGTCACTTGAGTGGAACATTATATTATATTGCTCACAAAGTAATTCCTAATATGATCATACATGAGTACAATAAACTTACAATTGGCAGTCAGTGAACATTGATTGAAAACAAATATTATTGTTTATTTATTTATCATCTCCAAAAGAATGATTTCACATATTTGGATCCATTTTTAGTTCCAGTTCTCAAATTCAAACAGATTAAAATCACATAATTGTGTTTGGACATGAAGAACTGTTTCTCTGGGTTTAATTATCACAAGAGGAAAATGATGTAATGAAAGAAATTCTGGGCATTGTTAAACTTTAATTTCATAAAGTAAGATGTATATCACCATCAAAATAGATTCTCAAAGGCTGTAAGACTTGATAAGGACAAAAAAAAATAAAATACAAGCTTATTAGCATATATATTTATTCATTTAATTCAGGTATCATTTTCCCAGTGATGGCTAAGATATATTCTTGGACTTCTGGGTTTGTAGGTAAGAAACATAGAAATCAGGGAATTTCCCAATGACCTAGTGGTTAGGATTCCAGGCTTTCACTGCTGGGGCCTGGGATTCAATCCCTGGTCAGGGAACTGAGACCCCTCAGGATGTGTGTTGTGGCCAAAAAAAAAAAAAAAAAGAAACAGAACATAGAAATCACTTTATGTTGAGAACACAAATTGTCTCAGTAAGCAAGAATAGAGAAATTTACCTAGAGAAGTCAATAATGGTATATGAAAAGTTCTCTGATGAGTTCAAATATCTTAAAAAATATCCATAACATGCACAAAAGACAGAGGAAATTTCATCTAATGAAAGGCAAACAGAAATGTATGATGCAAACCAAAGAGAAAGAACTTTTTAAAGGATTTACTAACCTGCTCTTTAAAGTACAGGATGGAGAAGAATCAGCCTATGGCCACAAAAGCAGAAAAATGTGAAAAACAGGAGCAGACTGAGAGAGAGCAGTAAAATATCAACACCCTTTTTTTCTTTCTCTTTGTCAAAAAGAATGAACTCGAAGCAGAAAAGGTATAGTTTTGTTTTAAACAAGGTCAGTATAGAGGGTTGGAATGGAAGTCCAAGAAAGTAAAAAACAAATAACAAACAAAAACAAAGGCCATTTTGTGAAAAATTCAAGTTTCTGGGTCTAGTGAATTATAATCCAACTATTTGCAAAT